>NC_133580.1:59964874-60264874 GCF_964106895.1 Numenius arquata | reverse complement strand
ACACCTTTAATTTGTTGATGGGAAATATTATTTACTTCCTGGGAATAAGAAGTGTAATAAAGTTTGATTTCTGCCTATAATGGGCATAGTGGCCCTTTACAGCCTGCCCCAGCTCAGGGCTCAGCTTTTTAATGCTCTTGTGCTGAGGTTGTCTGAGCCTTGCTCTTGGGCTTTGTAGGCACTGGAGCAAGAAACACCAGGAAATACTTTTTCTTCTCTCCTTACTCCCAGTTTGGGAAGTGAGGATGCAGCCAAATATATCCAAAGGACACCGTATGTAAGAATTTAAAAGACATATGAAAACTGCAGCTTTCTGGCTCTTCCTTAGCTTTGGTAAGCAGTAATTTCCCATGCCATTTTCCCTTTTGGATTAGATATTTTCATTATAAATTAATCCCATATTGTACTGCAGGTCACTTCTACACGTGCAATAGCAGAGGAAGATGTTAATCTGTCTCTAATTTGTCTTTCTGAGAGCTGTTCCAGTTTGTGCCCATCTATGAAATCAAAGTTTCCCACACCACGGGGCTTAACCAGGAAGAGGGCAGAGTACATGCCTTTTGAAATTAAGAAGCCCTTGTAGTGCTGCTAATCAGTTTTCAAACTGTTTTTGTTGCATGCAGGCATTATATTTAGCCATTCAGCTTTGAGCATGAGGGGTGAACAAATCTATGAAAGCTTAAAACAGTATAGCTTTACAGCAATTTCATGGTTTTTCATAGTGCCGCTGCCAATGTTGGGTGTTACAGAGGCTACATCTCTGATCACCTGTGCAGCAGGAACAAGCTGAGCTTTTGGAAAACGTTGCCTTGCTTGTCTGTGAAAAGCTTAGGTTTCTAGTACTGTTTTGAAGTGTATTAGTATCACAGCTACACCATTTTCAATACATCTGCCATTTTGGAAATCTTGCCTCAAGTTCTCCAAAATATTCAAGTGGGAATTGAAATTCCAGCCAAATTTAGTGGTAATCCTCAAAATATACCTGAGTTCAGACACAGTAAAAACATGCACCTGGTATGAGAGTAAATCCTCAAACTAGGCTATAGCTCAGTGGGGCTATATGTGTGCACCTGGGGTCTAGATGAATGTGTTTGCTCTTAAACATCTCTTGCCAATTACAGAAGCCCTGGATTGAAAGTACCAGGCTCTAGGGGTATCAAATGCCTGTGATACATTATCAAATTAATGACGTGCAATTAATGATGATGGGAGAAAGCTGCTTCAAGTATCCCCACTGGGAATTCTTATAGACTGCCAGGATCTGACAGATATAAATTGACTTTAATAAAAGTCACAACAGGAGAGCTGAGACCTTAATTACCAACATGCCAATAGTCAGTGAATTTGAAAGATTTTGATCTGAATACAATTATTATTAACTTTCCTATTATTAAAAATTAAAAAAAAGAGAGGGAAAGGCATTAAAAATAGAAGCAGAGATTGTGGAAAAAGGAATAGAGATGGGAATTAATTCTAATATACATGTTTATGCTTTTATGTATTTTTTTTTAATAAATGCCTGAAGAACATGACCTCTTGTGATCACATTTGAAAGACTTTATAAGTCTCTCTCTTCCAGTTTAGCCTCCCTTGCTGAACTTTGTATCCTTCACAAACCTGTTATGAACCATCAATTCTATCATACATGACAAACAAACAGCATCCTGCCCATTCAGTCCTAAAAATATGGTTTTTATGACTAGTGAGATCAGGAATCTGTTGCACAAAACACCACAAGCAAGGATTAAAACAAACCAGTTGTTCAGTATTGCATCTGCATGTATGCTAAATGCATCACATATGACCCAGGGAAGAGATTTGACCCAAGTTCTAAAGTCGTGTGTTTTTTTTTTTTTCTTCACTGCAGTTATTTTTAAAACTTCTAAATTGTAGAATAAGAATTTCTGAGTTACTCTAACTCTGGTTTTATAACATGGCATATCACTAGGAAATCTGTCTCTGTGGCTTGTAGCACACTTTCCCAAATCCTTAGCCCTACAAGGAGAAGAAATCTTATCTTTGTGTAGATGTCTAGTATGGGTGGGATCCTAATTCTTCAATAGATTTTCTCCAGCTAATGCAACCACATAGAGACAACACTGAGGTCCAAGTTTTTAAATAAACTAATTCCTTTTAGAATGAATTGGTTTCAAAAGGGCTTATAGAACTGCACCATATGTCTAGTGAGACTTGGGACAATATTTATGGAGATCTGAGAGGTGGTGGTGACAGTCACTCAGCGCTCTGAACAGCTTCCACGTCAACAGTCCCAACAAAAGATGTAAAAGAGAGCCATGAATATAGGAACTAGGTCTAAACAGCAGACTTCAGACACTTTTTTTCCATTTTTTCATTTGCAATTTACATGTGCAATTATACAACTATACCATAATCAGTCAAAAGGCTTGTGTTCCTAATTCGTATTAGCCATTCATCATAGGGATAAGGGCATGTTTGAAAGGGCAGAAAGATACTACTGAAGGAATCTGGAGATGTGAAATAGCTTGGACAAGCACTAAGATTCATTAGAAGGCTGCTCATTCTCTAGCAATTAACAATATGAACACCTTTTGCATTCACTGTCCTTTTTCTAGCTAGAATTTTGTATTGCTGCATCTATGCTGACTTCAAACACATCTAGGCGACGATGTATTAAAGAGAGATTATTTTTTTTTTCTAGACAGCTACAGGATTTTCTTGATGAAGAGAAAAGTAAATCTGTATGTCATCAGCCCAGAATAGCAATTTAATGAATGGCTTTCCCCAGAGGCAAGGTGCGCACGCTAAAAAATATACAAAGTACCAACCAACCTAGTTCAGGTCCCTTTGGGACTTCTCAAAGTGTAAAGCATAAAAGAAAAACAAGGACCATGCTTTTATCAAAAAGTGTCTTGAAATAAAAACTAGCTTTTAAAAAAGGCTTGCAAGAGATGAATTAACCTTTTCCTTTGTTTATACCCTTCTCTATCCCTGTCGTGTCCCCTCCTCCCCTCCCCCGGCACTTTTATTCTGAGAGCAGGTTATACTTGTTATTGACAATGAGATAGATACTCTTTCAGGCTTTTCTTCAGAGGAGCACTGAAAATCAGCCACTGATATGTTTATTTGAGAGCTGAGGCTGGGGCAGAGAAAATAAACACTGTCAATATGTTTGGTGTTAAGGTGAATGGCATCAGGTCCTCCCAGTTTGACTTGTAAAGCCTCAGCAACTACGTTGCTGTGCGCTGGTGTTTTAGCAGGCCGTAGACTGGCCTCTAAAAGGAAGGGAAAAGTACATGATGTTTGTACAGCTGAAAACAAGATGAAAAACCACAGGCCCCCTCTCACACTCCATTAGACCCTAAAGTCCATGGAGTACTGCACTCAACACATAAACACTCAGTTTGTGGAAAACTTTCTCAATGTGTGAAAGAAAGGAACAAAGCCTGGAGTCAGAACAATGAACATCTATGTATGAAGTGAGCAGCCAGTGCAAAACGCAACGGCAACGCTCAGTTAAACAAACAGCTGATACAGGAACATATTAATCACATTAATAACTCCCAATAAGAACCTTTGGGAATGTGTCTAGATATTCCGAGCCAACTATGAAGTGCAGAGTCTATAGATGATGCAGTTATTCTTTTCTTCTCACTTTTTATGAATGGAAATAAGAAATAATGCCTCTGGCATATGCTGGCAGAGACCTTGTTGTGGGCAATAGGAGGGCCTGATTGTACATGTACTTTACCAGCAACTCTTCCGCCGCAATATTTTGTAAGTGTAGTTAAAGGAAATTAATAAACATGCGGACTTAATACACAGTTGTGCATATTGGAGCTCTGCTCTAAACTGTCTTCGTTCCACTATCTTGTGGAATAACAATATAGTACTTTCCTCTGTCATTACCTTGCAATAGGAAAGACAGGACATAAGGAAGTTGGTAAACAAGAGTGTTACATTATGCTGTAGAAAACCCCCTTTTTTTGTAAAAAAGGGGTAAGAATTTTTTCGATCTTTCTCTTTGAATTCTCTGGGGATATCTAGCTACAAATTTCCAGAACCTCTACAGGTTGTGAGTCAGATGTGAAATGAACATTACAATATTAAAAATTATGCTGTACAAAGCCTTGACCTTGGCTAGCAGGAAGGTGACAGACGCAGTGTTTACAGCGTTTGCAGCTGGATGAGCAGTCTGAGCAAAACAGCTTTGCTTCTCCAGATTTAAGAAAAGATTAAAAACCTTATTTCTATTCAGGCATCAGAATTGTTCCAATACCGTACTTGCCAGTATTCCACGGCACTGTATGTCTGCAAACAAGTAAGATCTTATTCTCCCAGCTAGCAAATTTATTTAGATAAGGAAGATCAGCTGTTTAACTTGCACGGTTAGATTGTGTCACTGGAGAGTTTCATAATGTACAGCCTCTTGTTCAATTACAGCACTTCGCCACTACTCCCTCGCCCTTTAATCTGGGCGTAAGAGTTAGAGCCGCAGCAAAGGCAGGGTGAAAGGGGCCTGACAAGAGCGAGAAAATATGCCTAAGCCTTACCAGCTGGTGTGCAGAAAGAGGGGCTGAAGGTTAACAGGAGTAGACAGGGCAGGAAGCAGCCACAGTTGGGAGGAATCTGAGAAAGAGATCCAAGGAAGAGATCTCTTTGGGTTTCAGAATGCCTCTCTATTACCCCACAGGGCTCCATTAATAACAGTATAACTTCTGATTATTTTGTGACCAATTAAAACCTATACAGAGTGAGAATGGGACTTTTAAACCTTCCTGTTTGTAGTCAGTTGGGGAGGAAGTTGTATTGTGGGTGGTGAGCTGAACTTCAGTTGAGGTTTTTCAAAGATCGATGATCACTTTGCTGATATCTTGAATCAGTTTTTCAAAGCTGTACAGTACCATCTTTTAACAGGATAATTTCTTTACTGGTTTAAGGTTTGGTCTTGAGGAATACAACGTGACTCAGTCTTCCAATGTTTAACACCAAAAGCTGGACCTCTAAATATTTTTTTCTGATTTCTAGAAGTATCAAAACACACCTCTTGCAGAGATTTTAGTAAGCTTTTCAGGGTGCTACCATGAACTCTAAAAATCAAGGTGATTTTCACTGATGTGTGTGTGTGTGAGGAGAAGGATTTAAAGAGCCTGACTGGAGAAAATCAAATGTGCTTCTATGAGCCCTGGCTGTGATCTTCATGTAGCTTTTCTAATTTCCATTAAGAAAGGCTGAATTAATTTTGGTTTAGACTTGGTTCTGGAGGTGAGTTTGTCTACAACCCTGTCTTCAGCTTCACATGTCATGAAAGCTAATGTGCAAAAATACACATTTTTAAAATTTTACACTTTTCCCTGACTGGAAGGTCATTTTGGCTTTTCATTAATACCAAACAGACAAATACAAAATTATTATTGTTGTGTTCTAATGCATTACCTTATGATTGATGTTATTGTAGACTGGTTAGGATTATCTTTTTACAGACACTCCTTTCTTGAGGTGCTCCAGTGATCAGTCCCCAAGGAAAATCCTCAGCATGACTCAGGGGATAGTTTACCTTAAAAATCCATCCCAGTCAGCAGTACGGACAAGACTGCATCAGCGTTAGTTTCCTCTGTTACACACATTTTTTAACTCTATGCCAGCAGGCGATGTACCCTAAAGAGCCTCACACTTCAGGGCATGTGGCACATACCTTCAGTTTGATGTCCTATGAGCACCACGCTGGTGGGCTGCAGCCTGATCCTTGCGTTATTTCAGATGCACTGAAATGGGGCCTCCTCCCCCATCCTGCCAAAAAATCAGGTATGTGTAGGGCCACATGGGGCCAGAGGGACCCAAGGGCAAAATAACACATAGTGAAGATGTGGCCAGTGAGCACCAGAGGGATCCTGCACTAAGCAAGTCACTCATGCCACCTGTCACTCTGGCTAAGGATTGCTCCCCAGGTTCCCTGCGTGTCAAGACAGAGATACTGCTGTATGGGGCAGTGACCACCGCAAGTGACCTTGGGACCAGGAGTGGCCCTTACAGTGGAGGTCTAACATCTTCCTTTCCCACTCTGAGCCTGCTCTGGCACGGGGTTGTGCTTTGCTGTCTTACAGAGCTGCTAATTTTTGTGACTTTATTGCAAGTCTAATGGTATATTTTGTTTTGTTAACATTGCATCAGTTGCAATTATTACAGGGTTTCTAGCTGCCAGGTATTCAGAGAAGTTTTGAAGCATGAGCATTTAATGCTTAAAGATGAAAAAAAATTAAATGTATTTATTTTAACTCTTAAATCTCATGATTTAAAAACTAATATCACTATTTGGAGATGACTCCAGAAACAAAGCATTATACATGCAATAACAGGAAGAATATTACAAAGGGTCTAAATAGCTCTTTGTTTTTCCTCTTGCTTTTATTATTTCCAATTCATTATGTAAAAGACAAATTAGCAGCAGACCTCTGAAAGGTTACCTTAATTTCCTAAGGTACTAAAAGTCTTGAAATAGAAAGAAATGTAAAGCAAATATTATCTGAGATAATATACATGAATTCACATCTCTACCTGTATTTTTACATTCTGCAATTTAAGATATATATTTTTGTTTAAGTTATCTTCAGAAAAACATGTAAAGAAATGAGTGGCATTTGCTGAATAATGTTTAAACATTTTGGTAACGTACCTCCCTTGCTGCCCCCTTCCCCCCTTTCTTTCCCTGACAGTATTAAGTCTGTAACACAGAAATCCTCACATTCTCCAGATGGTAGCATAAATTTTCAGGTCAAGTGATATTAAAAATAGATAATAGCCCAGACCTCATGAGTCTCTACAGAAAGACTAAACAGTCACAATAGGGAATATCATTGTTTTGGTTTTCTTTATGAGGTTTTATGTACTCAGCTGTTTCTTCGCCGTGCTCTCAGCGCAGAGAGACCCTGATTATTCTGAATTCCAGTTCCACCTCACTTCCTACCCTTTATACTTTCTAAGCCCCATGCCACACAAGTCAAGGGAAATATATCCACACAGCTGCACCATCAGCTCCTAATGTGCTCTCCACGGCTGATACTCCCGCTCCACACTTCAGAGTATTTATAACCAGCAAATGAGTTCTTGAATAACCTGCTCTTACAGCTCCTTTGGAGGAATACAGTCCACTCTGGGGCATTTCGCCTTTCTGATTAATGGATGGGGCCTTTCTAAAAATCCACTGATAATAAACTGTTTTAAGCACAGGAAGTTTTGAAAGTGCGTCATAATAAAATATTTTTTTGAGTAATCATATTTTGTAGGCAGACAATAGCTGCCAGCTAAGGGGCTGAGCTTGTCTCAGATGGCTCCCCAGTAAGTGTATGAGGGACTATTAAAAAATGAGAGTAGATTCAGGGGTGACACAGAGCCTCACCAGCTCTTTTCGTCTTTTATGTCTGGTTCTACTTGGGCCAGATCTTAAATAGATGTCTCTCACATGGCCATGGCCATTTGCGGTTCAGAAAAATAGCTTTTCAACCATGAAGGCTGCTTTTCACACCCAAGTGGAACTGGCAAATAGCCAAACCACGTGCATGGTTCATATTTACACAGTAATAACATTTTGGGAGAGAAAAGTTCTGTGGCTTATCAGTTTCCTTTGACCTGTATGCCTAGTACTTAGACAGATTTTTTTTTTGTCAGTCCACATTTGGTGCTTTTTATTTTTTCTTCAAAAGAAAGAAGACAATGAAGATAATGATCATTCTTCCATAAGGTCCTCTTCCAGTGGGATGGATACGTCATTCATAGCTTGACCTTGGTATCTACTTTGTAGATAAACACTGCTGGGCAAAACACCAAGGCATGCTCAGGAGTTGCAGTGAGGAGCTATTTTTAAGAAATAGAGATAGGCTATGTCTATATTAGAAACTACTGTAGCCCTGCAGGAGCAAATCTGGTGGGTAAAATGGTCAGTGCTTAGGACCTGGCATCCATACTGTTCTCAATTCAGGGGGTTTACTTCAAGCTTCAGTAAAGGCTCTGATTCCTGGAACAAAAGCCTGTGAGCAGTTGGAGGTTTGATATTGGTCTCAAGGTTTAATTTCATCTGAAAGGAATTCAGTTTGTGTGCCTTGAGGTTGCTCCACAATGTGACCCACGTGTGGTAAGTGAGGCCATTAAATGACTCTCTTAAAAAAAATTCTCCTGATCTAAACCGCGATGTTAATATAGGCATGGCCAGCATGTAACAGAATGGAAGCAGAGTTCCCTCCTGAAATATTGCTTTTCCAATTTCAATATTACATGCATAAATTTTGAAATCTCCAATCTGCAGGTACCGGGGGGTGGGTGAGGGAGAGCACGTGAAGCACAGCTGCAGGCTTCCAACAGCAGAAAGTTGTCCGCAGCACATCTGAACTGGCTAGGCAAGGGCAGATCTGCTCTGTGACAGCAGAGGGTGACACCTCTGAGCCATGGTACACGCGGTGGCCCCACAGGCATGGTGTACAAGTTCACATACATATTCTATGAGTCTATATCCATGAGTTGCGTACTAATGCCAAAATGCCCTCAGTAGGTTATGCTGTGCTCCAAGCCACAGTAATAGCTGCAGCTCTGCAGAAACGCAGTTGCAGGATTTGTCAGTATATGTTCTATATTTTTTCACAGTGTAGCACTCTGTCACCTCTGCTGAATTGCCTTGCGTTCCCTTAAATTTCCCTCCATTTAAAGCTATTCGAGTCAGTATTTGCCTTTAAATGCTTTTTCCCAGACAGCTTCTCTTTGCTGTTGGTTTTCCTGTACCAGAGTGATGTTCCCAGTTGTAAGGGCCCGCTCCTAAGCTCGTGTTTTTGTTTGCTCCCTTTGTACCTACGCTGGAGTTCCTGTTAGGCGATGCCTAAAGCAGCACGCAGTGCTCCAGGTGTGGCCACAGCAGCCCTTTGTACCAGAACGCAGTTATCTGTTGAGATCTGTGCTCTCTTCCTCTATTTACACTTCCCCATGTTTTGTTTGCTCTCCTAACTGCTACCAGACATCAGGTTGCTGGTTTTAAGTGTCTGTCAACAGTCCTCACCAAATCCTTTCCCTGATCAGTGTTTTGCAGTCTGTGACTGCAGAACATACTTTCTACTGTTTTTTGTCAACACTCCTCTTGTTATGTTCTGTTTATTTAATAGCCTGGTTAATCTCATCTATCCATGGCTGCCTTTTATTCCAGGTTTGATTCATCTCCTTCCTAAGGGTAGAAGCAGCCCTTCCTGTCTGATAGCTTTCTTATATGTCCACTAGATCATCTGTTCATCCTTGTAGGACATGCAGTGTAGGCTTAACAGTAAAATTCAGTGTCAGTGACTATTATAGAAATAAACTCTGTCTTATCAATACTATTTTCATCTTATTTTGAGTTTTCATAGACCTCCCAGAGTTGAATATTTCTATGCCTGCTGGTACTGGCTATCCAATCAAATGTATGCAATCACTTTTTGCGTATTTAGTGCTTTAAATTGCTCTTAAGTAGCAGGATTAGCAAAGGAAAATAGATCCAGGTGAGACCGATACAGGGGTAGAGAAAAGGCATCTGAAAAAGGATTTAATTTGTGTGGTGCAAGGGAAACAAAAGGTTTCTCATCCCAGCTGCTTCAAGTTCTTTAGTAATTAAGTTTTGCATAGATTAACAGCTCAGGATCAATTTGAATCAGCCTCAGTAAATAGCAGAACTGTTTGTAAGTGAACATCAATATTTTCTCTGTGAGAAGAAGATGGAAATTTGTAACAGAGGTTTATCATTAGCATAGTATGTGTATCTCTTGATCATTATACTTCTTGTTACATGGAAACAAATACATCAGAATTGATCACATGGTAACTGAGCTTCCTGAAAAATTATCTGTTGGACCTTTCCCTTAGTGTCATCAGAGGTTTAGTGAGGGCCTGAGAAACTGCTGGAGGAGCAATTTGAGTAAAGGAGGAAGAAAAATGAAGATACTCAGTTTAGGATGGGCTTTTAAATATAAGCAGTACCCAGTTTCGAAAACAGGCTTCTTTATCAGTATTAAGCTCAACATTTAGAGCAATGTGGTTCCTCTACTAACCAGGCCTCATGTTTTTGTAATCTCCAGTTACTTGATTTTGTTGCAAAGAAACAGAATGTTGTTTTGCAAAGGGGTTTGACATTTAGCTGTGTATTAAACTGGCACAAAATCTGGAACACTTAACATTTTCCAGAAACCAGGCTTTCCAAATGCCTTCTTGTTTTGGATTGATGGCTCTTCATTTGACAAAATGGAAACATTTAATTTTCTTATGGTTTATGTGGGCTGGATTTTGATCATATGTTATATGAGTATGAGGTAAACTAAGAAAAAAGTAAATGAAAAGTTATTTCAGAATAAAAATTGAGATATTAAATTGTGAATATAGCCCCAAGGCATGTTTTGAAATTGTCAGAAGTGCTGTTTTCTTCAGGATGAAATTCCAGTAAAACAAACTGTTTCTGTCAAAATTGCAGTCTTACAAACAGGATTTACATTAGCGTTTTTACTCATAAACTTTGCAAGTTTTAAATAATTTTCTTTCATCCTGAACCTTAGGCAAAGAAGGGCAGTCTGGCTTTTGAGACAGCCCTTAATCACCATGCCTCCCATTGCATCCCTTGCATAATTATTTCTTCTGATTGTGTTACTATCCAAATAAAAAAAAATGACCAAGTTGCTTTTCCATATGTTTGACAATTTGGAAAAACAGACTGAGAAAGATAATGAGAAAGACATGCAAACCAGAAATAACGTGGTAAGGAAGGCAGGAGAAACAATCTTATGCAAAAGTTTGTTTGCTTTTTTTTTTTTTTCTCTGTCTGAGCCTTTCCCTTTTTGTTTATGTGTATATCTCATCTCATAATTGATGTCACCTGTCACTTTCACACCCGCTCCAAGCTTCATTTCCGGTCCTCTAAACATGCCCAGATTTCACTTGTGACTTCACTAAGATCTAGAAGGTTATAATATTCAGGCTGCTTAACTGGAAGTCTAAATACACATTTGAAGGATTGTCTTTAAGTTGAAAACGCAGACTGCAGTGAAGGGAAATACAGAAGTCAGAGAGAGTTTAGGAAATACCCGCTGACCCTGGCAGGTACAGCCCCACAGAGAATGTTTTATGGCATGTTCACAGAAAAGTCAGGTGAACCTCAAGAATGTTTTGAAAAATAGTAAAGGTGAAAAAAGTTGTACAAAGACATAATAATTTATTTCAGAAATTGATTTAGTTGTTTAGTAAATAACGATGAATGCAAGAATTCACAGCCAGCTAGGAAAAAGCCAACAATCCTCAAAGTCTTCAAAGTCAAGTCTCCAAATCCTGGGGCCAAGGGATAACGGCAAAAAGATAAGAGCAAATTAACAACAATAAAAAACCCACAATGAAAAACAGAAGCTCAGACGGAGACTGCGACCTGAGAAAAGCAGAGCTTCACAGTGACAGCACTTGGCACAGGGTGCTCCTGCACAGCTCCTTCAGAGCACGCTGTGTACGTCGAAGTGATTTGAAAATACGTATCAGAGGACTGAGCTTCTTAGAGAGATTGTGGTTTAACTTGGAACCATTTCCACTCGGAGTTTCATTTAGTCTAGTCCACTCCGGGTCCTCGACAACTTCTGAGGATGGAGGGTTGAAGAGAAAGATTTAAGAGACTCCAGAGGGCAAACATCAGTGGCGGAATAGGACAGGACAAGATTTAGCACACTCACAACACCTGAAATATAACCGTGCACTAGGGGGTGACCAATCATTTAAACAGTTACTCCCTATTAAATACATATGCATGTTTCTCAGCCTGGCTTAACATTTTAAAAAGCCTTGGCTGCCATACCACGGCAGCTATGAAGCATGTACACTTCCCTTTAAAGACAGTGAACCACAGGCCATGTATTATTCCATATGCGCACGATCTAAATACTTACATCTAGTTAAAAAAAAAAAAAGGGGGAAAAGGGAAAAAAAGAAAAAACCTGCGGTACAAGCAAATACCACCTACAATATATACACGGAAAAAGTTTTCATCTGCTTTATGTTTTGGTACGATAGTCTATATTTTGACTCCAGAGTGTGATGACTGTATAACTTTTCACATGAATTTCATTTTTCCTGTCAAGGTACATTATTTTAAGGGTGACAATAACTTGGCTTCAAATGAGGTGAAACCATCACAGTGATAAATGAGTTTCTTGAGGAGGGAGGTTTTACCCTGGGAATACACTTTGAAAGACCACACACCTCTGCTTAACCAAGCTTGTTAGCTTTACAACACATTACAAATATTCCTTCTAATGCACATGGCAGTGAAGAGACCTGAGCACTTGACTTTTGAAAATACAGTGTATGTTGCATGGGGAGATTAGTCTTGCTTTTCACACTGGCCTTTTGTGTGCATCTGCTGTTTAACAGCTGAACGCTGCCTTTGGTTTCTTCCTTGTTCTGTGGATTATTTTTTTTTTTTTTTTTTTTTTTTTAATGTCAGATTCAAAAAAGACAGGTCAGGCTTTGACATGCAACTTGTAGCTGCAGCCATGAGGGACAGCCTCACTTAATTGCTGTATAATTCATATTGCAATATAGGGGGGAAAAAACCCATGCCAAATAGTATCAAATTTTTAGAAACATTTCTAGGCATCACTTTAATAGTTAATGAAACAAGCTGCTGAACTTCACTGGGCATGTGGCTATCTTGCTAAGTCATTTTTGTATGTAACAGAACTGAAAGAGGCAGAAAAAAAGCCCTGGCATAACGCCTGGATGTTCAAGAACACAAATCCTATCCACCATGGAAAATATGCATTCTGTTGCAAATATTACTTCTTCTCTCCGACATCTTTTTTACACTTGTCAAGGTAATGGCTTGATTAATCTTTGAGAGTTGCATCAAAGAATACCAATGTGATGCTTTACTCCATTGTATGCTTCACACAGTGACTTTATGTAAGTTAATAGCACAGCCAAAAGATAGATTTTTTTTTTTTGTAACCTTAATTTTCTTCTTCAAGGAGTTGCCTCAGGGACAAACAGGCTTGATTTTTCTAGTGTTTTGATGCTGAAAGGGTGGCAGATCTGGTGTGTTTGGTAATGTACTTTCTGTAGTGTTCCGGACAGAAATAGTAAAGTGATAAATTTGCCTGAGATACCCCAATCCCTATTCACGCAGTGCAACCTCTGATAAATATCTTTCTCCTTTTCTTGTTCACTTAGCCTCCCTCTATTTTCACGTCTTAAGAGAGTGCTCTCAGGGCTAAGCAGACCTAAATATAATGCAAATGGAACTCAACTGTCAGGTGCAGTTTTTCAGTGAAACTCAGTCTCCTGAGCTGCTCAAAAACTTTTTCAAATATTAACTACAGTGGAGTCTGAGACCCTCACAGGTACTCGCTTTTTCATGTTGAATTAATACTTTACCCCAGTGTTAAGGCATTGGAGCTGTCTCTGTGGTAGACGGAGTGAGCCCACGTGGTGGTGTGACCCTGGATATGCTGCCAGCATGTGATGGGAGCTGCGGTGTCATGCCAGCTCTGTCCAGGAGCACCAGGAGTCAGCTGGGATCTGGAGGCAGTAGCATCACCTGAGGTTTGTCGCTGTGTCATCCCAAACCCCCACTACCCTGGACAGTAGTGAACTGGTCATGTTTGGAACCAGGAGGTCCCACTGCCAGGAAAGCTTTGAAGAGGAGAAGGATAATGGCTTCAAAGTGGAAGAGGAGATATTTAGATTAGATATTAGGAAGAAATTTTTCACTATGAGGGTGGTGAGGCACTGGAACAGGTTGCCCAGGGAAGTTGTGGAGGCCCCATCGCTGGAAATGTTCAAGGCCAGGTTGGATGGTGCTTTGAGCAACCTGGTCCAGTGGGAGATGTCCCTGCCCATGGCAGTGGGTTGGAACTAGATGATCTTTAACATCCCTTCCAAACTAAACCATTCTATGATTCTATGAGAAGGAAGCTGAGGGTAGACCTTATAGCTCTCTATAACTGCCTGAAAGGAGGTTGTAGCGAGGTGGGTGTTGATGTCTTTTCCCAAGTAACAGGTGATAGGAAAAGAGGAATGGCCTCAAGTTGTGCCAGGGGAGGTTTAGATTGGATATTAGGAAAAAATTCTTCACTGAAAGGGTTGTCAAGCATTGGAACAGGCTGCCCAGGGAAGTGGTTGAGTCACCATCCCTGGAGGTATTTAAAAGACGTGTAGATGTAGTGCTGAGGGACATGATTTAGTGATAACTTGGCAGTACTGGGTTAACAGTTGGACTTGATGATCTTAAAGGTCTCTTCCAACCTAAACGATTCTATGAGAAGGAGCAGTTTTCTCAGAGGGACCTCTCCCTTCCGAATTGGAGGATGTCACCACTTCCAGGAGTGAATCTAAACCCTCCCTGCCATTCTGGTCACCTCAAGCCCTTTCCATACGTTTTGACAGATATTTGGGAAACTGATGGCATCAACAGAAGGGAAAGGAAAAGAAACAGACCTGCCACAAAGTCTTGCACTGATAGAGACCATCATCCTGTGTGTGTTTCCCCTCCATTCTTGGCCCTCTCTGGCACTCCTGAGGTCAGCTTCAGGGAGACTGGTGCTGCCGGGGGGGGTATGTCGGTGGGACCAGGTGCAGTGGTCATGGTGGTGGTGGGGGCATCCCCTGGGCTGCCCTGTCCCTCCTGGTGGCGGGACACAGCCTGGCTGTTTGTCATCCCTTGGAAGTCCTGGAACTGGTGGTGGTAGACACCCACCTCTGCTCCAGCTCGGGCGGAGCGACAGAGTCCAGCATGCTCACAGGAGGTAGGAGACACTTTTGGGCAGGCAGAAGTGGGAAATCAGGATTAGCCCAAACACTCGCTTCTCCTTTCACACAGGCTATATATGTATATTCAAAAATATAAAAGTCAATGTGGATTGCTTTTTTTTTTTTCTCCTGTGAAAGATGGGGCCTGCCCACGGCGACGTGTGCCAGATGTAACACAGGCAGGTGCTGCGCAAACTTCCCACTGCGGCTCCGTCAATGCCCCTCAGTCCGGGCCGGGTACGATCTCGGAGCTCTCGTGATGGACGGAGTGGTGGTTTTATGAAGTGCATAAATGCCGGCTGCCGAACTCCGGGAGGTGAGAGAGCAGAACACTGAACCATTCTGCCCCGAAAGTCTGCACTAACACCGATCAATTAGCACCTGCTTTCGGGGCCCGGCCTCTCCTCCTGCCCAGACGTACCTACGCAAGCACTTCTGGGCCGCTCACACCTGCTAATGGAAGCCCTGCCTGCCACACACAGGCAGCGGGTGAAGCTGGGTCAAAACCTAATTGTAAATCAGGCCCTTATTTTACTTAGTTTCATCCCGCTCTCGCTGAATAACAGTTTTGGCATGGGCAGGAAAGCTGGGCTGATGGCCGCCAATATGTGGAGTGAAAGTGGCATTCATAAGGGCTGAGCTCCTGGCGGGCAAAGGCTGCGAGGGAAACTCTGCCTCCTCTGCCAGGACGCACGGGGCTCGAAACGAAACTTGAAATCTAGAGCTGCTCTGCAACTACTTGCTCTTGAAGTTTTGCTGTTGCTGTTTTTTTTTTGTTGTTGGTTTTCTTTTTTTGTAAAGATGTGACAAGTGTCTTTTTTTTTTTTTTTTTTTAAGAGAGCTGCCACCGGCACTGACTGGAAAACATCCAGATGTTTTCAGGGTGAGGATTTTTTCAGGAGGTAGCTCTCATCTCTTTTGCGACAGCAAGTCCCCAGGTGCAGCTGTGCCTGGAGCGCTGATTCCTGACGACAGCGGTGAGAAAGCCCTGCAGGAACAGTCTTTCTCAGCTGGTGAAAGACTGCTGAAAAGCCTGGCTTTCCTGGCATCCCTTTGCTGAGTGGAGTCCAAGCTGGTTTAGCTCTTGCAGGATCAGATCCAGAGGCTTCTGTGCCATTAACTTCAAAGCACTGCAGCATATGTTCAGTCAGTTCATCCAAAAGAAATGCAGTTTGTGTGCTCTGAGGCTACTCCATGACGTGAACCAAAGTGCGGTTAAGTGGGCACCACCAAAAGATTCACCTTAGAAATGTGCATTCCTGACCTGAGCTAAACAACCCTTCAGAATATCTCTAAGGCTATTAGGAAGATTAACTTTCTATATTTAGGCCATGTTGAGTACCCCATCTGTGCCTCGCTTCGGCCTGTTTGTGCTTTGAACATCTTGAGCTTTCCGTTATGACCTAAAAATTCTTAAATGTGTATGACTTATGGCCTTTATTGAACCTTCAGTGGCAGGGAGAGCAGTCTGTCCTCTTTTGGTGGGGTGACTTTACTGCTCTATCCATCTTTCTTTCTTTCCTCTGATCTATGTCTTTTCCTCCCTTTTCATATTTTCCTTATTTCTCCCTTTCCATTCCCTTGATCACTTTTTTTTTTTCTTGTCCTTGCTGATCTTCAATCTAATCTTTTGTTCAGGACTGACCTTTCCAGGTACATAAAGGATTTACACATGCCTGATATAAGTAGCCTTAATATTAACTTCCTACTATTCATCATAGCTGCTTTTTGAGGTGTTCTTAATTTTTTTTTAACCTATGCTTAAATAATTTAATTTTTGGACAGACCTATAATTTTATTTTACTTTTTTTTTTTGTTTTGTTTTGTTTTTTTTTTTTTAATATGCTTGAACTGATAATAAGTGCAAAATACTAAACTGCCAGTAATATACCTGAAACCATGAGTTTGTATTTTCAAGTCGAGTTCAGGACAACATTGGGAAATATTGAATGAAGACAGTTATGTCTGGTCAGGAAATACTATTTTTCTTTCTCTTTCAGGAGAGAGCTAAAAACAATAAGGCTTTTTAATCATCTAAGTACTTCTTTGATTATGTTGGAAAAAAAAAATCAAGACCTCTTCAAAACAAAATGTTAGTATTTACAGGTGTTGTTTTCATAGAGAACTTCCTCAATAATTTTGTCAAAATGGATGCTATTCATGGAGTTTTCCATTTCAGCAAAAAGCTCCTTTCCATTAAAACCTCTGATGGAAATTCTTGATCAGCTTCAGTAAAAAAGTTCAGCCTTTTTTAACACAGCTGCCAATGTGCTTCTTGGTCACTGTGATTTTACAATTTGGTCATTAGATGGTGCTCAAGAGATTAAATTCACTCTAGATTGTCTTTCCAGGTTTTATTTCAAGAAGCTGTAGACTAGACACACTTTCTGTTTCTGTCTTCACAAAATATATGTAATGTGTACTCTGTACTAAGTAGTGGGAGACTTGCTATTCACTTTGATGGGTGCAAGGTTTTTACCAACTAACTGGTATGATGGAGAACAGGTACTGAGAATTACTGTATTGTTAGACCCAAACTGAAAATGTAGCCACTGTTTTGTCAATATTAATTAATCTGTAAACTTTCAGTGTTAACACTAGTGTGATTTTGACAAAGATTTAGCAAGTGCTTTTGTAATGAAGTAATTAAAGTTGTGAGACATATCTGGTGGTTGCTTTTATTGGTTGAAAACATAAAAGTATTCAATGATAAGAAAGTTTTCACTGTGAACCAGTCCCTCCCATGATGATTTTTAGTGGAAGTATGAGTGGAAAAAGGGATTCTTTTTGTAAAGTTATCATATTTGTAATTAACACACAAAAGTGAATACACCATGAAGATGGGTCCCTTTGCCTAATGTAACTGAGCACTGATGTATGGGTTTCTTTGCTAGAAATATGTGAGTGAATGGTTGTTTTTGCAGCCTTTTTTCTCAGTGCTGCTCGTTGTACAACAGTGCACGTTGTAGTGTGTTGCGTACAGGCTTTTGATCTTGATGTGGCTCTGCCTTCAGCTGGAGATTTCCAAGGTGGGAGTGCACCATCTGCCACACAGACTCTGAAGGACAAGGTAACATAGATGGAGAGTGTTGGAGTAGAACCACAAGGAACTACGTGACTTCAGAATGCATTGAGCTGGAGATGCCGAGAAGGGAAATATATCCAGTGTATTTTCACATCTTCATTAAGCTGTTCCTGCACAAAACAGCATTTTTCCCCAGTATATTGTGTCATTGTTGTTGTTCTGAGCCTTGCCCATGAGGAGGAAAGTCAAATTCACCCATTATTTATTTCGCTTTATCTGTACCTGTGAAGCCCAGGCTCGAGGCCGTGCATTTGAGCAGTGCAATGCTGGAACACAGCCCTATATGCATTCGTTTGCCATGCACTTTGGTTGGTTTTATTGAAAGTGTCAATCCTTTCACTGCCGAATCGGGAGAGATTTGGCAGATAGTATTTAGCTAGGAATCTCACACAGCAAATATTTTAGCAGTTGCCCACTACCACTATTTTGCCAGGCTTTTTTATTATTATTATTTTTTTATTGTCACCTGTTTCATGTTATAGACCTAAAATAATGTTGGTATCAAAGTACTGATGACACAGTTGTCTTTGCAGTTGCCATGAAGAGGTGTTGCAGGGGTATTGCCCATAGTCTTTTGTTAGCATCAAAATCCATGAAAGAACATATTGTTATCTGGACTTTTCATGGTACTAAAGAAAGTCTAGAAGGTACTTCGCAGCTGGTATGAGGATGTTTTTCTCCACTGACCACTGACCACTGACAGAAAAGATTAACAAGTCTTGAATGTGTTTTCATGCTGAAATGTTGAACACAAAGCTATTCAGATAAAACCTCAAAAATGCTGTTAAGGTAGAGTAGTAGGAATGTATTACTGACTCTGTGGAGGATATATCTAACATCTCAGTGAGCAAATATTTCATACTGGAGCTCATCCTGAAACTATGTCTGAAGATTCCCAGTTAGTGCCATCAATAAATTGGCTGTTCCCTGTAATATTGTTTGCAAATTTAATGTTGGAGAGATCAAAAACTTTTTATTATGCCGCTTATCACCACACTATCCAAGGAACTTCTAGGTAAAAATCAATGACAGAAGGATGTTGCATGTTTCTTTAACTGGGAGCTAGAACTGAATTCATGTCTAGAGATGGGGAACAGAGGCCTGACAGACATTTGTCAATGTTCCTGTCATGTCTATTCACATTGTATAGATTGGTTATGATGAAAAGGTTTTCCAAAAGAAGGCAGCTTTGAAACACTTCCCAAAGATGTTTAAATTCTCAACTAACCTTATTTCCTTCTGAGACTGATTATGAGCATGAATTTCATTATTTTAAAGGAATCTAATTGGCTTGGTTCATAATGTTCAGCTTCTAGTGTCACTGGGGCTTAGTTCATTAATGGCCTTGAAACTTAGGACAACAGCCTAAAGAAAATGTGTTTATAGTTCCTGTTTGTGGTTGTTTAAGCCATGGCAAAGGCAGGCAGAGGTACTGCATATTAGATAGAACCTGCAGCTCATCTTCACGTTCAACATCAACTAGTGTGAATAACCATAATTCAGCATGTCATTGATAGATGTAAGAGTTAGATTGACTTGTCCTCAATTGGAAATGAAGATTAACATTTCTTAGCGCTCCAAAGGTGCAGTACTTTTTCATCCAGATCAGCACTCATTTCCAGCTAGTGGTGCTTTGTCATCTAGAAGTGTATGTAGATGTTTTGACATTTGAAGAGTAACAACTGCATAAACTGAGAATAAAATATGTAATTGAGTGCAGAAGACATATGTTTGGCAACTAAGTCCACATCTCTCATTCCCTTTCCGATTAGTATCATTGGGTACTAAAGACCAGAAGATGCAATGAAGATTTCTATGAGAACTCTACAGGTGAACATACTTGTAGGGCAGGATTTGTAATTCATGTTTGCTCTCAGCTCTGCTGGGGAAAGAAAACACTATCCACCATGAGGCCTGTCCTGGTCCATCTCTCACTGCCACTGCATCACGCGAGCATATTAGCAAAACTTTACGACTCACTATCAAACAATATAGAGAGGACAGGATTTCTGGAGTCACGTTCTTAATGTTCAACCATGACTTGTATTCATCCTCTCCAAGTGTACGCCCTTATCTGAAGTGTCTGCTCCCCCAAGGCTGCCTGTGTAATTCAAAGCAACAGTTACCTCCAGGTGGCAGTTCAAAGGACGGATATGTCTTCAGGCAAATTAACCCAAAACAAATAAGTGCCTGCTTCTATCCATGATGTGAGATGGTTGCTGTTGAATATCATTACTTAGTGCCAAAACCTGCTATGCCTACAGCCCATTGTACCAAAAACAAGTTATTAAACAAAAGACTCTGGGAAAGGACTGTGTTTGTATAGATCTGAGTGAAAGACCACAGTTCCAATACAAACAAGAATAAGAAATTGCTCAAAAATATTAAGGAGAAGGTGGCTGTGTTTTGTTTGCAACCTTCACAAGGAAATTAAAGCAAAAGGGTCAGGGTAATGGAGAAGTCAATGAGAGTTTTACCATAGTTGTTATTGTTAAGCGGCTGAGGTATATTCACGTTGCCAGGTATGGATTTACCAGAAGGTGTTAGGAAACATTAAAGCTGTTGCCTTATTCTTTTCTTTTTTTCTCCTCTCCTGCACTTCCATCTTTAAATTGGCACTGTCCATTGTGGGAATAAAGCCCCGGATCCTGTCACAGTTGCAGCTACACTTGTGCGATATCACAGCTGTGTGTGACCCTATATTCCAAGGCCATTCACACAAGTAATTAGAATAACATATTGACATAACTTCCCCCCCCCGCCCCTTTCTTGAAGGGTGAGGAAGGAACAGAATAACTTGAGAAAGTCAAATTACATAAATCACTAGAAACCAACAACTCTCATTTGAGGACTTTGGAGGAAATGTGTTGCCAAGGAAAAGAAATAGTGGTGAGAACTTGCAATAAATAATTGAAAGTAGAAAGTTTTTCTGTAGTTTAGAAAGATAACAAGTTGAGCAAATATAAAATAATGCTAAGGGGAATTTTGGAAGTTACAGGCTGAATGCCTTACTGCTGTATATGCACTATACAGATGTTACTGTAAATAAGGTCAAGGTAATGCCAAGACAATGCTGCCTTGAAAGATTTTACATTTTTCACATCATAAAAGAACAATATTAGGTTCCATTTCCAAAAAATATTCCCACTCTTATTTGCTGACAGACACTGCACAAACTCTCTTGTGGTTCATATTCCCCTGTTCCTGTAAAAGTACTCACGGGCAGGAACGACCTTTCCTAGATGGAAATGTTACTGACATGGGTAGCTAGCACAGAACAGCAAAAAACCCCACAGCCAACCATCGTTTGGAAAGACAACACTGTCAATTCTGCATCTATCTACAATGTCTTCATGTTAAAACACTTCCAGACTTGGATTCTCTTTATTAAATGATAACTCAGGAGGAGTAAATGACTTACATTATTTTGCAGCAGACTATAACCAATTGTGTGTTCAGAGTAACCCAACCCAAGTGAACTACTCTTAAAAGTGCAAGCCAAGCTGATCTAAATGCAGGGTTTTGGAACAGATGAAAGAAGGACAAGAAAATAAGATCCATTCAAAGGAAGCAAGACAATCAAAATGTATCCTGCCAATTAAAACACCCTGTCCTGATCCAAAACAAATTAAAGAAAATAAAGGACAACATCCAAATAAGCACTGTATGTTACAGCTTGTTTAGCTCTTGATAGTGATTCTTAACTCCTGGTCTGCATCCAGACAGAACAAGCATGGCAGCACAGATTTCTGGATTAATTTTTAAAGGATGAAAAATCCTTAATTTGGACTGGCACTAAAGATTGGCTCAGAAAAATGCCTTTTTTTTTGTGGCACATTGGAAAGGAGAACAAGAAAACAATAGTTGAAAGAAAGTGTGGGAAAAGAGCAGAAGTATCACTTTCAGCTTTACTGTTTAACAGCAGTTGGCAGTAAAGTTAGCACGGATGATATAACACCAAGTTGGGTTTTTCAGACGTGGAAGTTGGAGGCTGTTCTGTTCCCGTTCAGGCGCCTTTTGGGTTCTTGCTTCTTAGGTGGTTCCCGTTGTACGTTATTGTCCCTTACAAGCTGACTGTTACCCATTTCAGTTTACTGCTGCAGAGACTTTTTTTTTTTTTGACAGTCTGCCATTTATGATAATGAAATATTTCACTTTCCTCCCTCAAATTTTATAAATTCAGTTTTGCCTGCAAAATGTGTAGCTCCTTTTAAAAAATAAAATACCACAGATACTTTTGCTCTTGCTTTGATACTTCTCACTTGCCATTTTTATAAATGCTTCCAAAAAGACTATTGATGCAATGTAGGTCTTATTTTTTTTTTTTTACAGGAGCAAAACAAAAGTCCTACTGTTTGTGTGTGAAACATTTCTACATTCCATGCAAGGTGCCCCAGATCGTATTTTTGAATTCTTTCACTTATGAGAGTAACATTTTTTTCCTCTTCAGGCTAAAGTCTGACCTTGCTTTTCAACCAATAAAGTGCATATAGTTGACTTTGCTTCTGTTGACTCTCCACTTCACACGCTGCGCTGTATTGATTTTTTTCAAATGACAGTGGAATGTGTATATTGATCTGGTATATCTGGCAAGATGTAAATGGTGTGCTAGGAAGTAGACCTGCTAAAATTGTCAGGGTTTCTCAGAGTTAGTGGCTGCAGAGGAGTCCAGAGATCTTTAATGAAAACCTACTTAGGTAGAAATAGGTGGAACAATTGAATTTAATCTTGATATTTCTCATTTCTTTTCAGCATTAGAAAGCAGCTCTTTTAAAGTGACAACTTCAGATCTGCCTCATTTTCTGGTCTCCCACAATAACTGCCCTTGAGATATGGAAATGCATGTTTTTCCCATCTTGTTTGTTTAAAGAAAGGAACAATGTTAGCGTTGCCTATGTTGGGGATGGTCTTGCTTTGTTTCATCCAGCCAGCAGGACTCCACACCACAGCTTGCTTCTTCCAGGCAACTGGTGGCTGCTGGGGGCATCCCTCTTTTTCCAGACTTGCTGCAGCTGTTTAGTTCTGCTCAAAATTTTTACTGTTCTGGTAATTGGAAGACAGCTTTTAGGTTGCCTGGAGATGCTGGCATGATTTTTAAAACTGATAGTTCAGAGTTTTAACAAGAGAACGCCAGAAGAGTATTTTGAGAAGGAGCAAATTAAAAATTTCTTTTCTTTCCTGTCTGTTTTTCCATACAGACTCCTGCCAAGCTGGCCCCATAGCGACTTCATCATCATAGCAGTTCATAAATTATCATATTGTCATTCCAAATCCATCAGAACAGGATACCTTAGAATTATTTCCTTTGACATTATAGATTTCTGTATCAGGAAAAGCTTGTTAACACTCAGAGTGATTACCCATGTCAAACAGGCTATCTACAGATGAAGAAGGACTACTATAATCAAAATGACTGAGAAATTAAATGTGTCAAAACAGGTGAGGATAATATCAGATGATCATTCTCCCCTCTAAAAAGGCATTTGATGCAAATATTTAGAAAACATTCCTGTTTCATCTTGGATTTAAATTAGCATTTGCAATCATGTAGGCACTGCCTGATGAGGTAGGTTATTTTTTCTTGTGGCATTTTGAACTTTAGATTATCATAAGCTATGAAAGCAAAGAGCATTAAAGCTATATATTATAAAGTTAGAGCTCCATTTTACAAATAGGTGGGAACCTTCATGCCCCAAATTTCCTTTAGGAAATTAATTATGACAAAAAATTAATACATTGTATTAGAGAACTGTCTATTACTCATTTAGTTATTGCTAACTATTCAGTATCGGAAAGAACTTCCATTGGCTTTTTAGGGAAATAACATCCTTGGAATATTTTCTTTACATATAAGAAATGAAGTTGTGTAACTGTCAATCTTTTATAAAACAGACTATGCATATTCCAGACAGAAAAATCTAGTAAATATTTTTGAGAATAATGAGATCTAATTTAAAACCAAACAAATATGTAAGATGGCAAAACACCTTGAAAATTACTAATATCCTTAAAGTGATAATTGCTTTTTGGCTTACAAAGCCTTCTTTTAATTAATTTTTTTTTATTTGGAATACTCGTCATTATGGTATTATGGGGAAAGCTGGCAAATGGATCCTTTTTATCCTTTGACTATGTGGTAGGTTGTAAGACTACAGTATGTGGAGAACATTACCATTGAACAATGTATATAAAGCAATTGATCTCTGCCTGCACCTAAAAGAAAGGGAAATAAAAAATAATGGGGAGTTAGGGTTTACGGTGTGGCTTTGGCCTTATTATTTTACCTGGTGATGTACAGAACAAAAAAATTCTGTGGAGTTTGTGTGTCTGTGTGGTCCAGCTCCCGGCTGTGGTCTGAGTCAACTGGTTTCATGCTGGAATGAGCTGCCTGTCTTATGCTCATGGAAGAGGAAAAAAGCCCATCCCAGAAATATGGCACAACACTGTGTTATGACATCTCTCAGGTCACACCAGCTGTGCTTTAAGGCAAGTGAAGTAGCATAAATTTCTTACAATGAAGGAATATTTTGACTTGCAGAAGGAAAAAAAAAAAGTTGTAATTGAAATGAGCTGGAAAGGCCTGTTTGAGTGAATGTTTCAGAGTATCTGCTTTCTTCTTGAAACTATTGACATTGAAGGAATATCCACAGATTCTACCCACTAGGTTCTGACATACTGTAATCCACATTCAGCTTTTTTTTTTTTTTTTCGGGAATTGCTTCAAATCCATATGATGTGTTTACATCAAAGGTACCTACCCAGGACAAAACTTTGCCATCATTAGCAGCATTACAACTTCCACTGAAGCCACTGTGGCACGGAAACAGTTATTTTGCACTGATGAAATATAACTTGCCAATTTCTGAGGTTCTACCCTCCTTCCTGATTTCTCCCCAACCAAGGCTTACATGCTTGATTTGACACATGAGAGGCACTTAGCAGCATGGGTTCTTCTCCAAGAACCCAAGTGCACATGCAACTTCTTGTCAGGAATAGCTCTTGTCACCTCTTGCAAAGAGGTGTGAACCACTTTGATCCTGTCTGAAAAAATTAAAATAATAGAGCTTGAGGGAAACTGTGCTTGCTTCCCATAAATTTTTCTATGTTTTTGTTCCTTTAATATAATTCCTTTAAAATAATCATCTAGGAATGTAGTAATGCTCTGTCTGACTCACAGTGGCAGTCATGAAGGCTTGATTCAAGAAGCTGCCTGTGAGTTCATTAATTTTTATCCACCAGTTACTTAGATGAAAGATCCACTATTAATCATTGAGCCTTAACAGTCTCTATTGCTCTGATTTAACCAGTCAAATTTCAGAATATGCCTAGTTTACCAGCAATAAGAAACTGTGAAGTCGCCAGTAAGTCTGGCTTTTCCCTCTATCTTTCTCTCTAGACTTTTCCTCTCTATTAAAAAAAATAATCTTACTAAAAAGCTAGCAGTGCATATAGCTTCAGTAATGACTCTAGGGAATGCTGGGTACCAAGGACTGCCATTTCTGTAGCTTGTCTCCAATATTCTGTTTCATATCTGTTTTACAGCCCACAGAGTTGGAAATCCAGAGGCTGTGGCTGAGAAAAGGTGATGAAAGCTTGGGCTTAAGATAAAAGCCAAAAATTAGACAAAAGGAATGGCTTCTTACCACAAGTAGCTTTTCAGCTTAGAAATGAGGAGGTGCTGACCAGGGATACTGCTTACCAAGCTCTTCATGTTGCTCAGGAATTAGGTGGTTTGTACTGCGTGAGCCATCTATGTCTGATCTCCCTAGGATTTCTTATGGTACTCCCTATAGTAATATTTGGGAACTAATAGAGGTTGGTGGTTCATTTCTGTGGCTAGATAAAAGCTGGATCAAGCCTTTTTTTGTGCTGTAAGCAAACATGAACTTGGTTATGGCCAAGATGAGGAAAAAGTCCCACGAAAGGAAAACTCAGTGTTGCAGCAGAGTGAGATCTCAGAAGAAGATAGTAGGGGGGATGGGAAGAGTTGATAGGGACATGGTCTGGGAAGAATTAGCAGAGGTGGAATTGGAGGATGGCCCTGGGCTCTTGGAGGTGGGGGGTTGTGACTTTTGTCAGAATAATTTCCTTTTTTTTCCTTCCTTCTTGCCCACTGGTGAGTCCAACCATCCCTTCTTCACCCTGTGATGGTGAGACAAGAGGGCGCTGATGTATACCCACCACCCACCAAGGTGCCAGTGTGCATTTCCAGCTTCTGGGCCCTATGACACTGCTTTCCTCACCACCCTCTTCAAGCAGGTGTGGCCTCTTTTGAGTCAATGGCTCAGGATGAGGGCTGCACTTTTTCTTCCTCTGTCTTCCCCTGCCCCCTCCGCAGATGGTACTTATTCCCAGTGGTGGCAGAGGCAGATAGAGCAGGTCCAGACCAGATGCAAACCCCAGGATTTAAGCTGCTCTGCCTCTGCCCAGAACTGGTGTTACAGAAATGGCACAAACATGGCTGCACTGAAATGCAATTCAGACTTAATTTGATATTTGCCCAGTTCTAGTTGCTATTGGCTAAACAGTAATGCAATACATTAAATTATTTTTATATGTTGATTCAGTCCCTTGCTTTAAAATATGACTTTGATTTGGTTTTTTAAGGTAATGAAATCTACCTTGCTGATAAATGGTTTTCTTTTTCTTTTTCTTTTTCTTTTTCTTTTTCCTTTTGAGGAGCAAATCATATACATCCACTAATTCCCCTACTACGTTCCCAAGAATCCAACCTTTCTGTTTCTTCATGGTTGCTCATTAGTGCCTTGTTTCCATATGTGCCCAATACTTTAAAAAACAGCTATCAACAAGCTCCATGGCCTGAACAGGCCATGGCCTAATCCCTTGAAGTTTGGGGGTGGATTATCCAGGCTGTGGATCGCCATTCCCGAGGTTTCCTGCAGCAACACGGTGCCCTGAGGAGGCTGACAGGGTACATGTCACATGCCAGGCTCCTGTTGCTCTTTGAAGGAGCTGTCTACAAAAATCTGTTTACTACATTTTTGAGGCTGAAGGCACACAGACAAACTTTTATGTAGCTTTTATTATTGTATCCAGTTCTGGGCTCCCCAATTCAAGAGGGATAGGGAACTACTGGAAAGAGTCCAGCGAAGGGCAACAAAGATGATTAAGGGATTGGAGCATCTCCCTTATGAAGAAAGGCTAAGAGAGCTGGGACTCTTTAGCCTGGAGAAGAGAAGGCTGAGGGGAGACCTTATTAATGCCTATAAGTATCTCAAGGGTGGGTTGAAGGAGGAGGGAGCCAGACTCTTTTCAGTGGTTCCCAGTGACAGGATGAGGGGCAACGGGCACAAGTTGGAACATAGGAGGTTCCACTCAAATATGAGAAAGAATTTCTTCACGGTGAGGGTGACAGAGCCCTGGAACAGGCTGCCCAGGGAGGTCGTGGAGTCCCCTTCTTTGGAGATTTTCAAGACCCGCCTGGATGCAGTCCTGAGTAGCATTCTCTAAGCAATCCTGCTTCAGCAGGGGAGTTGGACTAGATGATCTATATGGTCCCTTCCAACTCTAAAAAAAAATTCAGTGAAATTCAGTGAAATTATCAAGGAATATGTTTTTTTAAGTTTTTAAGTTCTCCCTCATAACCTGCTAATATCTAGTTGAGAGCTAACAAAAAAAAAAAAAAAAAAGCCCATTAAATACAATAAGGGAGGAAAGCAATTGACTAGTGGTTTGCAAAGGCAAAAAAGTTAGGACTGTAAATTAGAAGTGCTACTCAACCCACAGTAAGTCCCAAAGGTGCTAGAATGGGTGCCCTGAAAGAGGAGAGAGGAAGGGAGCACAGAAAATACAGAAGAACATAGTAATTAAGAATAGAAAGAGCCTCCGTGTATAGGCACCCGGGTGTAGGGAAGACAGAAATAAAAAGCTTGAGTGTTCTGGGAAATGGAAAGTGGTGGAGAAATCTGTGATCAGCCAAATAACCTCTCTGCAAAGTCTTGTCAGTTTGACAACACTGTCGTTCCTTGCCTGTCGTGAGAAGCTCTCTGTGGTAATCTGGGGAAGAATACATGCAAGGAAACTGTGCATCTGGTGTGTAAAAACCTGCTTTTCTCAAGAAGCTTCTTTCCTGCATTTGTTAAATAATGTATCTCTGTGAGCAGCAGGAGGAGCTGTGGAATTCCACTGAGTGCAGCTGGGAAGATTTTTATGCTTCTAAAATCCCAAACCTTCTGAGCCTTGTAAACCTTCTAAAAGGTTTAATTTTTATTATTTTTTTTCAAAATCATCCACAGCATGCTATTTATCCATCACTGTCTCATGCTCTAGTTACAACTACCATGTAGCAACTGCTCTGGGAACTGCCAGATACAGCTGCATTTACTAGCTTTGTTTTTAAATTCAGAGATGACTGAACTCAAGGAAAATGCTTTTTGTTTACCATGATGCAATTCTTTCATAAGCTAATCATACTACTGGGACATACTTTCATGATGTAGTACTTTTAACTATTTGGTACTGATGAGCTGTACCTCAAATAGAAAGAAAACATTGTGTAGTGCTAAAATGTGATTTTCTGATTTATATATGTAGGGATGACCTGTAGGCGTAGTCACTACAGGTAGCAGGGCAGCAGTTTTCAAAATCAGTGGCCTTTACTCATTATTTCAGTAGGCTGAGAGTTAAGCCATTGCTACATTTAGGAACCTTTATAAAATCCTGTCCTTTGTTTTCCTGTGGATGAAGTAGTCGGTAAATGCATAGCTATTGAGATGTCTGTGGCAGATTTTGTTTCTATATCTTCTAGTGATTTTTTTTAGCCCATGTTGCTTTGTGTAGAAGGGTGAGAGTGCAGAAAGATTAGACAGTGCATGATCGTGTTTTGTCTGAAACAATCAGTATCTCTGTTTTCTATAGTCATTGCTTCTTTTAAGCTTGCCAGTGCTTATTATGCCTCAGGAAGCATCATCTCGCTAAAGAGTACCCTTGTGTCAATGAATATAAAACAGCAGAAAATATTTGAGAGAATATACCTTTCAAGTCTGGTATATTTTGGAATTAGTGGCATAGGTTAGATTTGGATCTTTATCCATAACCATACTTTGTTAACAGTCTTTTATCTTTTTTTATTTTATTTTAAAAATATGCCTGAGAATGCAGATTTGTTTAAGATTTAATTGGAGAGATGAGAAAACTAATTTTACTCTGAGATAATATATTAGATAAAATTTATGAACATTTGAAATGAGAAGGTTATGTTTGGAGCTTTCTTTATACTAAATTAAATTAGCATCCAATACCCTTGACAGTACAATTACTGAAAGGTTTAATCCAAGCATAGCTGAGTCTAAAATTTATCAGGGAAAAGCTATTTTCTTTAAGTAATTCATACATTCAGTCAAATATTTTTAAGAGTAACAGCTATCAGACCAGCATAGGTTTCATCCCCTGATACTCGGTAGTTTCCCATAGCAGACATCCCATGTTTGTGTGTGAAGTTCTGTGTGTGTACAAATGTAGCAATTACAGGGATGGAGGCTTGTCTGGAGGGAGAGGATGGAAAAGCACTTAGGGTGACAGGCATACGAATGTGTGCACACTTCACAAATACTTTAGAGTAAGACTCCAAAGAGCTTATCCGTTTGTCCATTACCCTGAAAGACACTAACTGAGATTTTTACCCGACTAAAAATAAAATTTGTCCTCAAAGGACTGTGTTGAAGTGGGAAAAGCAGCTATGCAGAAAGATGATAGTCTGGAGATTATGACCCATGAGGGATAGTTATTCCTTGATTTGTTTAAAAATGTTTTTAAAGAAAATAAAAAATCCTACAGAATACTGTGAGCATTAAAAATATAAATGTCCTTACAGTTAATTACTTTGCTGGCTGTTCCATAGTCTTACACTAAGATGAAACAGCAACATAAAAATATTTTAATGCATTTAATTTATCATTGAAATATGATTACAGTTTTCATGTTCTTTTTTTTTTTTTTTTTTTTTTTAAGAAAACAATAGCAGAAGTACAAAGCTATATTTAAAACAGGCTTTGCTTGTCGCCCAGAAATTTTCCCTGTTTCTCATAATTTCACTTGAAGACCTCTTAAATAATGAACACTTTCTAGCAATTAATGATTCCCTCAGGTAAGTGAAAATGTAAATCATAGCTTGCTCAAACTTCTGTGTTCTATAATTTGTCTCAGAGCTAAAGAATATTTCTTTTCTGTAAATATTTCAAAAGATTTAATGTTACAATAAAATCTACAGTGCAGTGTTATTGGCCTTAGAGATCTCATTTTAATCCTCTTGGTATTCCTTGCATTTACTTAAATTACTGTTTTACAGCTTCATTCTTATACCTGATGAATTCCAAGAGATCTATTGCTAATCCATTTGGAAAATGTAAATCCACAGAGTATTCTCTTTAATCATGTTAAATTACTTGTACGTGAAAGAAGTTAATGGTAATTTAATTTAAATTAAAAAAAAAAAAAGACTGGAATATTTTTTAACTTTATATTCGTTTTCTGTACATGGAGAATAAGATGCTCTAAGAACAGATGCAAATGGATGTTTCTACCTTAACTAAAATATTGAATTTTCTTTATCTGCATTTGTGATTTAAAAACTAAATTTGTTTTCCAGTGAATGCGTTAATGACCAGGGATGTTCTCAAATATATATTATAAGCAGGAATATATACTGAAAATATAATTGATGTATAAGAAAAATGATTTGCATAAAAGACCTGATTCAACAAATTACATGTGTCTAGTCGGGCAGCAGAGACTGGATACACCAAAAATAACCAATTCATTAAATTTCAGGTAATAAATATTCTGAATAAACTTTTCATGAACAGCCCATAAACCAATAAATATTTATAGGAATTACTTAACCAGTGGAGAATAACAAGTAACTCAGAAAAAAAAATTATACATTGTGGGTGAGCAACATTCAAAGGGAAAGGACTTCATGTCACTGCATAAATTATTCATTGTGAATTATTCTCTTGACTGTAAAGGCTAAGAAAGAAAAAAATTGGGCTTATTTTGCATATTTTGTTCACTACTTTTCAAAGTGCTTTACAGTCATTAAACCAGTGTTATAACCATTTCATAGGTGGATAAGGCTGAGGCACTGGGAATTTGTGATTTAGCTAAAGCCACAGATTAAGTCAAATGCCAGGATTAGGAACAGAAATGTGATTCCTGATTTAAACTTTTAATCTCTGCTCGGTAAATAATTCTTCCAGATTGATCATCCACTGAAGGAAACAGGAAGACAGGGAAACGAACTTTTGGCTCAAGCATCAGCAATAAGAATGAGGTCAACTCATACCTTGTTCCTGGTCTTGCCATCGATTTGTAAGGAGATTTCAGAGTGATAAAGCCTGTCTTCAGGTTATCTATCTCCTCGTGGGTGACATTCACAACCCATGTTGGTGGGTCTAGGATGCTGAGAGTACCTTAAACCCCTGGGTGATGGGAGATGGTGGAGACCATCATAGTCTTTCTGTTTAGGCTCTTTTCCTTTTTCTACCCCCCAGCTCTCTCCTCTCTCATCTTTGTCCTGAGGAAGTGGAAATGCTGCTGATAGTGGCATCCCCCTGCCTACAGCGGGCATGAAGGGCAGTCTCGCAGTGAGCGGGGAATTACAGGTGTCAGTGACCAGTGGAGTCAGCTCCTATTCTGTAGATGCACCTGCTGGTGAAGCCAGTAGAGTCACTGCAGGAAAAAGGAAGAACTTTGTAATCTCCATACAGCGTACATTGCCTCTAGCCTCCAGCACCCAATTAAAAGGATTGCTTTTGAGCCTGAAGGCTGAATTGTTCTAGACAGACTGTTTTAAATACTTCAAGAGAATGACCATTACTTTCCCTAAGGCCTCAAGGTTGTAAATATCCTAGAAGTCAGCTCCTACAGAATGTGCACGATGGCTTGCTATAGTAAACTCACTTCATTTCTTCTCCATCATTTTCATTCATGTGCTGCCTGCTCATCCATTCCCCAACGCAATCCTTGCTGGTCTGAATTCGCATGTCTATTCCCCATCTTTCTTCAGGACTTCTTCAGCTGACACACTTTTCCATCCAACCCATCTCTGTCTGTTTTCTCCTGATGCCTACTCAAGCCTAATCTGAATGGCCCCAGGCAGACAAAGAAATTTCACTTGCCTCTTTGCTCAGACACTTCACCAGCCTCCAGGACAGGGTAGGTGTGAAACCTCTTGGTGCTTCCCTGCTTGTGAAAGATGCCCGATTCTTACATGAGAACTTTTTCGTTTAGACCCACCTGACCACGCGAACCTCGGTCAAAGGCATGACCACACTGAGTCTTCTCCTGTGCCTTTGCAGGACTCCTACAGCTAACAAGGAATGGGTGAATCTTGATAGCTCTTGAGCCAAGGTTTAGACAACTGTGTTGGTAGTGGGATGAATTTTGAGGAGAATATGGTCACATTTATACATCTAGGTCTGGACTGGTGCATTTAGGTTTGTGGTTAGTGGGTAGGCAGCAGCTCAGTGCAAGACTTAGCCCCATAATACTCCCCTCATAAACTTTTCCTTCTGTGTTTGTATGGGTAATTTGGAACTCAGGGAGCAATCTGTCTTACAACTGGTGGGTTCAAAGCCCATGTGTGGTGCAGTGATTGGAGCTGGTGTCCACAGACCAGGTAGTACTTTACACTGCAGGGCTTCTGGTTAAATGGGGTGCAGCTCACCCCTGCTTACTGGTGTTTTCTTTGAAGCTAGGTGTGATCAATCACATGAAGATACTCAGGATATGCCTTCCAGAGAATTAGAAGCAGAGCTTTCTCAGTTGCCAAGACCTGAGTGGTCCTACACAGAAGCAGGAGCAGCTATAAAGTCCTTCTGTTCACTGCAAAGTTGGCATTTAGGGGACACAAAATGAGGTAAGAGATTAAGAATCAAAAAGTCACTATCATTATTTTTCTTAAAAGGCATCTCTCAAATTCTATATAATTTGCTTATTTGTCTTGATTATTTTTTCTAATCGGTATGAGTGAACGTGCAGGCTTTTTTTTTTTTTGTGTGTGGTTGTATTCAGTTTCACTTTCCAATTTGGATAAAACCCCCTAGTTTTCTAAGAATGTCTTTTAAGAAAATTCATGGGAAATTGTGCTTTCTTGCCTCAAAGACAGGCATTATCCACCTGAAATATCACAAATTTTAAAATTAATCACTTAAAAAGCAGTATAGTATGACATTCCTACCTTTTGCTAAGCATTAAACATGTTTTCTCTCCTGTTTTGCTCTTGAAAGATCCCCACAACCATCAGGAAAAACTGGCCAACTTGGAGACGCTCCGGCTGAATGTTTAAAGGAGAGCACGTAAAGAACTGTCAAACCCCAAAAAGTAAATAGCGAAAGTAGTTTGCTGTCCTGCCTGTACTCCAGAAAGAATTTTCTTCCAAGTAGCTGCTTCTGTTTGATCGCATGTATTCCAGTCTGGATAAAATGGAGAGAACAGAACGATCCATAGCTAATTAATTGAAGCTGATTTTAAACTGTTCTATTTTCTCCAGTGTACGTTCTACTTTGCTTCTTATATCTTGCCTATTGCTGTGGCATCTGAGTACATTTGTTAAGCCATTTAAATAAATAAATAACAAAAAACCCACAAAGCCCTGAGGAATCACGGAGAAATTGCTTTTCATGGCGCACTTGTTTATACAATGATGTGGAGTTTTGCTGCATAGTTGTGGGTGGTTTGGATACTAGTTATAGAGAGCTGCCTAGAAAAATCCGTGTAGGAATAAACCTTGTAGACTTCTGTTGTGGTAAGTATTTAGATACTTAAATACCTCTTAGTAATATATGAAGCTTATATATCCCTCAGTGGCCCCAGGTGAGCGTTATTCAGAAGGGTACTTTGTAACTCTTCCTTTTCCCTCTTTTACTGTGAAGACTGATGCAGATTCTCTTGTACACAAAAACTACAGAGAAAGAGCAGATGGCTGGAGAAAAAACGGAGAACTGGGAATTGAAGAATGCAAAAGAAAAGGAGGAAAATGGAAAAGCAGGACATTTCAAGGTGAATAAGAAAACAAGGGTGTAATAATACAAGGTAGTAGAGCCCTGTTCCTCTGACTGCTGCAGCTTTGAGGAGGTTATTTGCATTTGCAGAGAGGTCATTGTACCACTCATCTCGTATGGGATCTTTTATTTTATTTTGAAACTTAGAAAAGTCTAAGGTTGTTGAGAAAAGAAGTGGTAGAGATAAAAATGGATTGAACAGTATTCTTGCCCTCAATTTTAAATAAAGATGGAATTGTAACTACAGGCTTTAAAGACTATAGGAATTTACACCACAGTAGTACCCATGTTCTTTCTGTGTTCAGAGCTCTGCCATGGCCCCCAGGCTCCATGTCTTACTCCTGAGAGCGTGCAGAAGGCTCTGTTGCCAAAGACTTGGGTCTCGGTTATTAACTGCAAGCCTTTAGCACTTCACAGCACTGCACTCCATGGTGTTATTTTCCCTCTCCCTATAGCCTCCTCATTTAAAAAAAAAAAAAAAAAAAAAGAGAGAAAAAGAAAAGGTATCACTTGATAATTTACCTTTTTTTTTTTTTTTTTTTTTTTCTGCAGTCAGACACAATAAAATGTTCCTAATGACACATTAAGACAATTTTTGAGTGGAGTCATGGGTGGCAGTCCCCACTGGGTGGCAGCGCTCGGCCGCTCTGCCCGGCAGGACAGCATCTCCCTGCGCTGGACGCGGCGGGAGGACGGGTTTGAAGCAAGCTGCTGCAACCCATCCGTACTTCTCAGGAAATATTTGCTTTGGTGTAAAGCACATTTTGGTAGATTTTTAAGGATAGGATGGAATTTTGCCTCTATCATTTACCAGGTCTCTCCCTCCTCAGGACTGTAACTGCAGCCAGAATATATCATATCCTCTAGGAAGCCATCAAGTTTCATGTCAAGATTCCTCGTGATGGAGAATCAATAAGATCCCTGTGTAAATGGTGTCTAACTACCGTTTTTCTCAAAAAAAAAAAAAAAAAAAAAAAAATTGCACATCCCATTGGGAGACAAGTTATTAATGTATGCATTCACCCTTCAAGAGCAGTGTAGCATATTCGGAAATTAGGAGAAATCTAGCTACCCTAAAGCACCCAGCTGTATTAACAGCACTTTTCTCACTCAGACAGTTTTTATTTAAGAGACCTCAGAATATCTCAATGGCAAGTTTCCCAACAGAGGATGCTGTCAGCCTATAATTTTTACTTTATGGATCCATTAACAAAACCTGACAGCTAAATTATAGGTTCTAACTCTGGTCACCCCAATAGTATTTGTGAGTGGCCATGAATGACTGCAAGCATTTTATTTGTGGATCCAGATGATCTCTTTGGCTTCAAATACATGTTGAAATGAATACACACAGCGAGCAGAAATGTCTGTTTTTTAAACAGACATCCAGAAAATGGAGAATCTATGCTGCCACAACAGAATTTCAAAGCACAGTGTCGCAGCACAAAAAACATATTTTGTGAATCAGTACAGTTTGGTTTTAATTCACTCGAATCCACAGAGCTATCCAGTTTACAGTGACTGGTGGTCTGGCCTCTTTTGCTATCTGTCCTTCATCAAGTTTTTTAGGAGCATTGAAAGCACATATAAACCAGACAAGGCACTTATTAGTGTAAAGCAAGACAGCCAGGGACTGCTGCAGCCATAAACAAAATAGCTGAGTGCATGGAGCAGAACAGGGAGGGACAAAAGAGCTAAGAGTTGGCTGGGAAGAGAGGAGGGGGAAATTGCATTGGTGCTGCTGCGTCAAGAATTCACCTGGGATCTGAGATGCGAAAGGAAGTGCCCCTGCCTTCACTCGGGTAGATACATAGGTTAGGTTCATTGGAATGTATCATGAATTCTCTTTTATATGAGAATGATGCCAACAATAGTTGATATAGCCCAAGTGTCTGTATTTGAATGTCAAAGCAGATCCCTAAATGATTACATAGATTCCCTAAATAAAACTTACTTTCAGAAACAGAGAGCAGCTCTGCCTTTTGTTGGTTTTCCAGATGAGGCACAGAGCTCAGTATTTTTAATAATCCACCCTGCTAGCAAGTGAATTAAAAAAATATGGGTTTGTTTATCAAAGCTTAGAGAGACGAGTTTTAATGTTTATTTTTATTCTCAGATTAGAATAAAAAATATTTAGAGTATAGTATTGTTACTCCTGCAAAGTGTTAGACAGAAAGTTGCAACCTTTTGTGTATAGTGAGATTTGTCTTTAGTTTACTGTCAGTAACCAGATCTCTCCTACCCATCTACCCATCTCCAGTAGAGTGTTTGTGTAAAAGTCTACAGGGTTTGTTTTCGGTCTCTCTTCAATATATTAGAAATTTGGTAAATCATTAGATACAGATACTGGGTCATCTAAACTAGGTATAATTAATCATTTAAAGGACACTCCTTCTTCTCTGTTTAATTTACAATCTTGATTTTAATGATAACTTCAAAACAATAATTATGTGACTTGCAAAGAGATTATTCATCTTTTCACTGGGCCCTAAATTGTTTATCATGTTCCATTTTCCTAAGCAGACTTCTCTGTCATGGGAAAAAATTACTGTCTTGTGATAACAAAAAACATTACAGCTAATTGAGTCCCCCTCATCTTTTTTCCTCATGAGATGGCTTCTCCAAAGTAATTATAAATCCACTTTGATTTGATAACATTGCATTACAAAAGATTATCTTTGGTAGTATTACTCTCAATTTCCAGCAGCAGAACTGAGTTCAGTGGCCAAAACCAGTGGAGAATTTGCCACTAGTAGACGTGGACGAGGACTTTCCATTGGTCTTGGGTTTGGCCCTGCCATTGCTGCGGACAGTGTCCTTCTGAAGGATAGCACTACTCACTGCCCAGAGTATGGCTGATCTTTGAAACACGAACCATTCCGTGGCATATTATGAAAAGGCATTCAAGCCTGTCAGAGTTCAAGGAGCTTCTGGATGACGCTCCTAGTCCTATGATTTAGTTTTAGATGGTCCTGTGAGGAGTAGGGAGTTGGACTCAATGGTCCTTGTGAGTCTGTTCCAACCTGAGATGTTCTATGATTCTAAGAGCAAATGGGGGGCAATCTTTGGGAGGCTTAATGCTGGCGACTGCACTTAAAAACAGTTCTGTTATGAGAAATGCAATATGCTTATATAATAAAAGTAGAAAAATAGTTAATTCCACTCACTTCCATAAGGCCCTGAGTGTAATATTTTGTCTGATAAGTATTGATGTTTTATCTGCTGTCTTGATATAAGGCGGAAAAATGTCCTCTCCTACTATTAGTCATCACATCGACTATTTTCTTCATATGTAAACTGAGAAATTAATTACTACTCTAGCTGTAATTTTATGAGCAGCATTAGTAATTATTAGTCTTCCTGTAGGTGGTTTCTTTCTCACAGAGTTCTACAACACTCTTGTAGAATATTTTAACTGTTGGCATTGGAAATTGGTTAGCTATTCCGTTGTTTTAATTTTCAAATGGGCTGATCAGGAAATTCCTTTGTAGGGTTTTATTTCTGGTACCCCACAGATAAGTTGCTGCTCTCTGGTATGGGTGAAAGAATCAGTCACTTTGAGTCGCTGCCATGCTGACACACTGTCCTGAATTCTCCTACGGCAGAATTACAGCTGTGTGGAGTTTGACCCAGTTAACATTCAATTTACCTCTAGATAACATAATACCTCCAGACAGATTTGTTTTCCTTCCTGCAGCCCCAGCAAAGCTTTTTCACGCAAGGGGGACAGAATAATCCTTAATCTCTCTCCATCACTTTGCCTTTTCAAATTCTCTCAAACTTCCCTTTACATGAATTTAAAGAGTCTGAAAGTAGGATAGTTTCATATTGAGTAAAGCCTACAGCATTTGCTGTAAAAGAAGATTGACTGAATCCATTTCCATGGGAAAGGATGTATCCAGTAGTACATTATTCCCATTATACTATTCTCTCGATCAATCCCTTTACTTTCTGGTAAGAAGGAATCAAAGTTTTAGTAGATTGACAGTAAAAATAACTAGTCTGTGTTTTTGAAGTAGGACAAGAGTGTGGTTGATGACTTTTTCTTTTTTTATATAGCTTCTCAATATTCTGTAAACATCTATCTCCAAGTGGAGGCAGAGTACATGAAGAAAAAGTTCTTTCTAGGCCTCAGGGCAAACCCAAAGCATTCAGGTTGGATTTGGCTTTATATTCATCCTCTAAAGCTCAGTGCATACTAAAATCTCCCAAAGACACCAAGGGGTTTTGTTTTTTTGCTTCTCTATTTTCCTTGGCAACTAAACCACATTTTACATAACCACATTATGTGCTTCACAGTAATATATGAGATTTCATAAATGATATAAATGGCCTCATACAAATTCAAAACAGCACAAGAGTCAATAAACTTATATTGCAAGAACTCCAGACCGCAGCAGGAAAATATCTGAGCCTTTCAAAATTGGTTCATTTTTTCCTTTAAAAAAAAAAAAAAAAAGCCTTTCCTCTAACTCCCCTAAAACACTGAAATTTGGGTATATTCAATTTCTTCACTGAATGAGTTTCCTAGCTTTATTTTTTTTTTTTATATCTTCATCAAATTATTTTTTCCCCTCGTTTAACATTATTACTTATACACATACATATCCAAATAGATCTGAAATTGCTTTTATAGGGCAACAGATATGCTATAAAACATATTACTTAAGAGGGTACAAGCTTTGGCTCTGCTGGTCTGCAAATAATTTATGGGGAAATATTCAAACCTAATTAATGTAATTCAAGTGGTGCTGAAAGAAAATCTTTGTCCATGATCATATTTATTATAGGTATACATTATGGAATTATTACTGAATTACCTTCATGTTTATCTCTGATGGCCCAGTTGCCAATAAGGTTGGTCTGGGTGGTCTGTTTCTTACAACTTCTGTTTAAAAATATAAAACTATAATTCAATTGTAATTGAAAAATTTTTACTGCTTTGTTTTTCTGAATGTTTTTTCATAACTCTCATCCAGAAGCTGGTTCATTTGAGATTCATCCTCTTTTGTGTTCGTCTTGGTTCTCCTGCTATTCATGGTGTTCCAAGTGACTGTGTTCTTTGAAAAGGCCTCCTAAATATGAGAAAACTAGATTTTTATCTTACTGGCTCACTTTAGAACTGTACATAAGAAACACGTGACATTTTGTGGCCTGATCCCATGCCCAAAGTGGTAATGAAAAGACCCTCATTAACCTCAACAAGTGTTGGATCATGGTCTTAGGTCCCTTGTTTTTAGATTTCATAAAGCAGCCTGACTAATTGAGCCATTTAAAAACTGATAAGACCCATATTCTTCTTTTTCTTTCAGATCCCACATTCGTGTAATTTGATAATTTGTTTCTTTCTAAATATATAATTGAGTAACTTTTTTTTTAACAAAATCATACTAAAAAGTTATCTAGTTATGATTTTTCATTGGAAAGGAAATGAAAGTAAACATTGGTGAGCAGTGGTCTCACTGTGAATCAATGCTGTCCATGAAAAAGAAAGGGGTGGAAGTTATGTATATCAGTTTCAGATTTTCAGGTCTGATGAAAATATGTGAAAATTTTTTGACAAATATTCTTTATCTGTGAATCTCCCAGGCTTCTAAAAAGGAGAAGCAAATGAAATGCATAGAACCAGTTGTCTAAACCATCCAGGTAGTACTTGGTTTATCTTTTTATTTATTATTCTGAGGCAGAGGGGTTGTAAAAGCCCCAGGATTTCTGTTACTTTTTCTAAACTTTCTCTAAACAGCTGTTGAGTGAGGGTTAAAACAGACATTTCTTTGTCTGGAAGCAACAAATGTATCAAGCACTCTCCATTGTTTTAATTTGCTCATCAGGCAGCCCCAAATTCCACTTAGGCCTCTTCATTTGATATGAACTGTCTTCTTTAAGACATATTTGCTGAAGCAGCTGGAAAATAAAGGTTGCTCATGAGTCTACCAAAAGGAAGGTGCAGATGCAGGTGAACATTGTAAAAAACTTTGAACAAAATATTAAATAAAATCAGAAAATTTTGTTTCTTTTTGGTATCACGTTTAACTTCTCCTGCAGTTAGTTCCTTATTCATCCTTCTCTGCTAATCTCCATCTTGCTGAGCTTTGTCACAGTGTATGTACGAGTCTGCAGGATGTGCCTTTGCTAACATCCAAGGAAACAGTACGACATTTTCTTTGACTCGCATAAGATGAAGAAAATTCAAAGCCCAGTACTTTTATAGAAAAATCTGCCTGTTGGTTAGGTTAGTAAAGAATGAAATTTGTCTAGGCACTCGGAAGAAATGGAAGTAGAAAGAGAGAATATATAAGCTTGACATTCAAACAAATTCAAGCGACCTAATTCCTTTTAGAAACCCTTTACCAGAAGTTGCAATTGTGCTGAACTGGACAGAAAGAAAACTCTTTGTGAAATAATTTTGCCTCTACTGAAGAATTTCAATGTGTGCTGTAGTGCTTCATATTTTATTAGCATACTCATTTTTTGTTATAGCAGCAAAAATACAGACGTTTCAAAGCAATCTTATTCTCGACATTTTATATATATTTATATCTGTATGTGTATGGATGTGTATATTCAATGCAGTATTGAAATGCTGCTAAGAGACCAGCTGTGGAATTGAATGCACTAATATACAGGCACACCCTTTGAAGGTGCCAAAGTTAATTCAGCAGTACCATACAACTTTGGCATAGTGATGTCAATTATATGATAACTTTTCAAAAAGTAACTCTATTTTTTATTACTTCAAGGTATTTGATTTTACCACTTAAAACATGCTGTTTTCTGACTGAATCAGTAGTCTTTCAACTCCAAACAGGCTATTTAGATATTTCATGTACTTCATAAAGTTAAGGACCTTGCAGTTATTGCTTTCCAAACACCAGAACATTTTACTTGCTGGGTTCCTCCTTGCCCTGTGGCTGCTCTGCTCATCTCCGACAGGAGCGCAGAATCCTCTACCAGGTGTTTGCAGCCCCATGCTCCTCTTCACTCTCAGGATAGAAAGAGATATTTAATGAAAGGAAGTTGCCCAAAAGGGCTTGGAGGGGCTGGTCCTTTGACAATAATGACAATATCTATCATTTAGGGTCAATGACAGCAACGTTTTTTCCCCTGTATAACTTCAACAAATTGTATCCCCATTTTATTTCTTGCACTATGGCATTGATTTTTATTTGGAAACTAATTTAATTAAAAAGCCAAAAAGGAGTTTCTTGGAAAAATGGATTGGACTTTAAAACCTTATTTTAATGAGATGAAAATTTAAAGAGGACAGATTTATGCATGCATTTAGACCACCAGATTAAGGTATTTAATATGGTTTACAAAATACCACTCTGCTGGTAATATTCTGTTTCTCATCAGGCACTTATGTGGATTTTTAGTTAACAACATACCTGTTTATTTATTTTTTTACTATTTTTACATTAAATAGATATGATTTTTAAGTCTCATAGTAAATCAGGCCAGAAGCTTTGCAATGAAAGGAAACAAGATGCATACAACATACAATATTATAATCTAAGAGCATGTTCCTGCAAGACAAAGCATGTGAATAACTTCTGAAGCTAATTGGCTTATTCACATAATTAAAGTGACTTAGGTGCTTAAGCTTTGCAAGATTAGATTTGCCAGCGATGATAGTCATTATAATAACCATTGAGGGCAACTCAGTTGAGAGGTGAAACAATAAAAAGTGAAATGACTCCGTAATGGTGTTTATTGTTCAGTGTGTTAAACCCATGACCACTGCTGGGTTGCTTTAAGCAAGGGTGTACTAAAGTGAGTTCACATGATTACTGAAAGGAATATTAAATTTCTCTGTTATAGGTTAAAGTCTTCATTTGTGCTAAATCGTTTCCAGCTTTCTTAGGAAAAAAATGGGAAAGAATGAGCAGATCTGAAGCATTTTTCTATTCAATTTTTATTATAGAATGACCTTTGCTTTGTTTGACGTGATTGGTTTGATGAGTCTATACTATTTTTCCTATTATTTTTCGATATAAAATTCTGTCTATAGATGGCACTAACTTCTTGCTGTTTCAGAGAATCCAAGAAAGAGCTTGACGTACCCAAAACATTTCATTGCAGTTTATATCCCATAATCCAGCAGTGAGAGCATAAAATAATGGGTTTGAAAGTTGCTTTAAAACCATGAAAAAGAGCACTTTTTTTTTTTTTTTTTTAAGATTATAATGACTGTCAATGGAAAAGAGGATCAGAATGTCAGGTACAGATTTGTAAAAAATATTTTTGATGTCTTATATATTTAAAGACAACCTTTTGCAAAAAAGTGGAATCCACTTTCAAAAAAAGGAATCAGAATACTTTAAAACACAGTCTTGTGCTGGCAGTGTGTATGTAATAATTTCAACATAAAAAATGTTGATTTAAATATTTCCTTTTAAAAATTTAGATTACTTCATATATATCTGCCGTTTCTATATCTGCATTCATTAGATGAAAAAAGCAGTATGGTTTCTGTATTGGACAGTCTGGAAAATGGTATTTTGGATGCTTACTTTAGTACAGTTCTACTGAAGTTAGTATGTTTGTGTATATAAGACTAAGCATATATCTAAGCATTAAGATATGGCCTTTATAAATTGTGTGTGATAAATAACAAATATCAGTCATTTAAAGTACTTTTCACAGAAGCACTATGACACTGTAATTCATGTCATTAGCACACTGATTTCTGCTATTAATCCCAATTTAAGTTAAGCCTGTTTATGTGAATCAGAGCAGAATGAGGCACAAAGTTCAAAAGTTATAATTTTTTTATTGCAAATGCAAATATTGATTCAGAAAGCATCTGTATTATTTTGGACATTATTAATAATGAACAATTGACATTTGATAGAATCCTTGCATATAATTTCTTTTATCTAATCTGAAAAGTTCACAGACTGGTCAATAACATTGTGTGTGCTGTCCATGTCAGAAAGTTATTTTAAGTATAAAAAAAAAGCAAAGAAAAATTAGAAAAGAAAAAGTAATTTCCTCTATGTCTCTAGATTTATTCTAGCACTGACTTTTATTTATAAAATATACTGTTTAACTCAGTATTCTCCCATCACTTTTTGCGTGAGGTAGCTAAACCAACCCTTCCTGAACTCTTGTAAAAAAAAAAGTATAGAAAACTTGTTATAGTTAATATTTAATGAAAAAGACCCCACTACTCACATGTTATTAACCTGTCATGGTTCTGAATTGCAATAAACAGCTGTGGTTGGGAATATAAGACCCATGCTTCTGCAGTGTAGACTATAGGGTATTTCTGGCAAAGCAAAGCTATTAAGGACTAACACAAAACAAGATATATTGAAAGTATTCATTTGTGTGCACCTCCAACACATATCATGAATGTGTTCAAAGGAAGTGAATGTCATACATATATTTCTAGTAATTTAACCAAAATATCTGCTTATGTGGCCTGTTCGTCCTTATTAGGAATACAGCCTCCAAAACATCCCACATGCAAGCCACACTAAAATTTCAAATCGAGATTTAGACACAAAATTTGGAGATCATCTCCATCCCTTCTGCCTTCAGCTATGTTTTCAGGAAACATACCGCAGTACAATTTCCATTGAAAGCCTATTGCTTCCTTCCTAACCATGTAAGCTTTTTTAGAACTCTTTCCATATGTTATTTCATTATTTAATGTTTCATTTTCAGGTCAGAAAATTCAATAATTCCATTTGCTTTAATATTCCAGTAGGAAGAACTAAGACAGATGAATAATTGCTAAGTATTAAAATCATTCAAATGATAGTGAGCCAGAGAACAAAGGGGAATAGAGCTGATTAGCAAAGAAAGTCTTTGGGATCACGAAGTACTGGGCTACCTTGACAACTGTTAAAAGCAAACAAACAGGTGAAAGCTTATTTAGACTTTTCCAGGAAATGGACATGAGCATCAAGAGATCCTTTATCCACTGAGGTAAAAAGAGAATAAGAAGAGAAGTGGGACAACTCGGCAATGAAGATGGAATCAAGATTGAAAAGAACCTAATACTATTCCCAGGAGTGGACAAATTCTTTGTCTGAAATTGAAGATGACAGAAACGGTGCAAAGGCAGAAATGACTGGAGGAAACAGAGAGATGGAAATAAAAACTTTGAGAAGGAGCTAAGGTGCAAAGCTTAAGGCACTTAAGAAGGGAAGCGGTGAGCAGGTATCTCCATCCTAGAAGACTGAAAGATTTAGCATATGAAACCACAAGTCAGGCTGCAAGGGTTTTTAAGTAACTCTCGGCATTTATTTAAATTGGTACCATATAACCGAAGTGTAACAAATAGAGCATTTGTGTTAAAAGCAAGGTAAGGAAGCCATCAAGGCACTACTGACCCATTAGTCTAAGCTGGTAAATACAGGCTACAGTTTAAATGAAAGAATCTTTAAGGATATGGATATAAATGAAAAAAAAAAAAAGAGAGAAAATACATCATGGATTTACCAGGTTAAGCTGATGAGTATCCTGGTAAAAATGTTTTTCTGCATTACAGAACTGCTGATCTGAACCTAAGCCTGAACTTCATACAGTAAGAAGAAATAAATTATTAAGGACAGCACAGAGATACAGATTAGCTGACAAACAAGAAGGACAATGAATTGTAACACTGAGGAACTATTAGGCTCATGGAGTTTCTTGAAGTTCATTTTTGGTGTTGATCTAATGCAATATTTTCTAAAGTGAAATTGATACAGGAAGTAAGTTTAATTAAACTTGCTGTTCAGGATAATTACACTTGTTGATGTTCATCTAAGTTACAAACAGGACTCGAATACTGATAATGATAAAGACCGGAGAGATGAAGACCAGCACTGTGAGACAAGGTATTTGAAGAGCAGTTTGTGATATAAACTGAGAGCTCCTGAGTTACATAAGACAGAGAAGAACCTTGCTGTATCAGTTGTTAAATGAATGAAGGTAATTTTTTAATGTCCTATGGACAATAAGAGATTGATGCTACAAAATATCAGGTAAAGTATGTCTAGTATTTGGTGCATGAGGTCTTGGACAGGACATCTATAATACTGTATACTTTTACTTTCATACTGAGATATATGCACTAAACTGAAATAAATACCGGGAGGGACTGCTAGACAACTCTGATGAATGGAGTAGCTATCATTAGTTGTTATCTACTTATTTTCTAAGTACATTAGTTAACTATCTAACTTCATTTCCTTAGCACAGGATACCAGAAATTATAAAGCTGTTCTCGATAACGTGTTTGGGAGAACAAACAAGAGAAGTGATTTAAAAAAGCAGGGATATTAGCACAAAACCAAAGAGAATTTAATTTGCCGTCATGTGTTTATTGTGGAAATTATAAGAATTTTTCTAATCATCATTGCAGAGAAATTATAGCACAACTTTTTAATAGATACTGTGGATAAAAATCCTAAATCACTTTAGGATGGACTTTGAAGGTTTATAACAGGTTACATTACAAGTAATTAACCATGGTGCACTGAATTTAGTGACTCAGGAAGCCACTTCTCTCTGTCTACGTTGATACTCCTAGTAATCTATATGTGCTGCTTTTCTTCCAGAGTCCACTGAATTTAGTTATATGTATGCATGGGAATATCCCCTTTCTGTTCAGCAAAGCACCCAAGACTGTTATCTTTTGATGTATGACTAAATCTAATTCATTTCAATGCTTTTCAACAGAACTTATAGCAAGGTTTCAATGCCAGCTCCTCCTGTGCCTGTATGTGTGCACACTAAATGTACACAAACATCATTCCTCCAAATTCTGAAAAAAATTATAGATGTTGCTACTAAAATAAACTGCCAACTTGTGAAAACAATTGCAATATTCTTCAATGGTTATGATATTAGACATATTTTATCAAAAAAGTCAATTTAAACTATTTTCAAAACAATGAGAAATAGCAGTGAATGTGAGTCATATCACAAAAATAGTTATTAGAAGTGTAAAGTGAGTATCCAAAACTTTTGCAGTGCTGTAAACACAATTCAATTCATCTTGCTGAATTTTTATTTTCAAGAGATAGGAACATTGTGTTCAAGGCCATTTCCTTTTGTGTTTCTTTGGGTGCAATTAGATAGTTCTCATTTTTCAGATGAAAATAATCATTTGAACTAATGTCCATGAAAGACACAATGCTGCTAACGTGTTCTCAGAACCTGAAGCATGTATTGATAAAATGGAAATGCTCTGGGGGAAATTTATTTCACTTGCAATTCATTTGGTTCCTGCCATAATTGGACAAAGGAGTTGAGTAGCTGCCAGAGAAAATGAGAAGTTGAGCACTCAATCACCACCCCTGCAATTCCAAAATTTTAATTGCGTCGTTCACTGCGAGACTTTGGGGGGAAAAGTTCTGAAGATGGAACATGTCATGAGTATTGTATTGCTGACAGAGTCTTTTTTCTGATTCCAGACGTCTCAATCACTGCCAAACAGCGTGGCCCAGCTCAGAGGAGCGCGCCTCTGGTACGGAGAGCTCCTGTGTCAGCCACTGGGGAAATGCAGGCAAATTATGCAGATGAAGAATGCGATCATGTGGATCTTCAGGGAAAAAGTAGAACAATAACATTCCTCAGTTATGTTTGAGTATTTAAATGAAGCTGAACCTTTCATGTGCACAAATTGCAATAGCGGTGTCCTACTGTCTCATTTGTAAGTACTTGATTGAGACATCGGGAGCCAGATTGACAGGGCAGCTAGTTAATTTTGTAGACACCCACTGTCATGAGCAAAATATGTGCCTAACCCTGCAGGCGCCTTAAACTTCCTCTGCATCAGCTTTCCTCTGGGAAAGCTGTTGGTGCACTGTTATAGACACCGAAGTCTTCACAGTGTTGAGATACTTGGCAGGTGACTAAGGTCTAAGACCTGCCAAGGTTCACAAAATATTCACCTACTTTACCTGGGAGTCCCGAGCCAACAGATGTGCTCAAGCATGAAATAATTAGCAGTGCGTTGGCCTAGAACAAGAGAATGAAAATACACATGACTCTATTGCTTTCAGTTTAGGATAATCACTTGGAGGTGCGAGAGCTGGCTTCCCACCTCTGTGCCAATTAATGTTCTAATCACTAAATCAGTATTTTCCAAACCGGTGGGGAATATCTGGAGGGTAGAGGCAGGAAGGGGAAATGCACAAATGAGGAAAATAAGTTATTTCCATTTGCAATGATTAGGGTGGTCTAGCTGCCTTTCAATGGGCAAGTGTAGAAGGTGTTGGGTTCACCTGTGAGAGGTCAGGATTTTAAAGGAGGAAGGTACTCTGCAGAAGTCATCACTACATCTCTGCCTTTCTGGTAAGTCCTTAGCCTGTGTACTGGGTGAAGTGGAATACCTCTGGAAAACGTGAGTGAGAAATTCCCCATGCCAGGATGCTGCCTGGCTCAGTCTGCAGCATTCTGCTCCCGCACTCCTGGTGAGTAATCCTCCTGCTGAACTATTGACTACCAGCTCCTCTTGTGTTTGAAACAACTTGACGGCTTCCTGGCATTTGAAAGGGCGAGCTTAGTGTTGTGAATCTCTGAGAACATTAGGATACTAACAAGAAATGCAGCTTAAATTACCCTCTCCTTCAGAGATATCTCCCACACTGACAATCTAAATCCCTGTTCAAGGAATTTTTGAGCCCTCAGTTGTTGAGCACTTAACTGTCCTCATGCTGAAGTGGTTAGTTTGAACAGTCTGCATTTCACAACGTAGATGATCTAAAATTTAGGTCTCTGAAATCCCCAAGATTCTCCTATGAATTTATTCTTTTGTGATATTTTAGGAATGGCACTCAGCACACAGACAATGTTAGCGGATGCAAATTTAAGTGTCACTGAGTACGTTTTTTAAACCAAATGAGAGTTCTTCAGAATAACTTTCAGCCAAAGTTGGAGCAGTTCCACAGCAAACTGAGATGAAATTCAGTAAGTTGCAGCATGACAGACACAGAAGTGTCCTAGAATTTTGCTAGCACAACAGACGTGTTAAACCTTCCACCGTCTAGACTGTGTTTGAAATAACTTAGCAAAGAGCCATTCCCATTAGTGCTATGCAAAAAACCACATTTAGATTCAAAGGTGATTAATACCTGTGATAATTATTACATCAAACATATACAGGGGCACTGGCTTTAGTTATCAGTACACAGTGCTGAAATGGTGAGGTAGAAAACTACTTTAACTTCAGGGTTCATTAAATATAAGCAACGGTATTGGGCACACTAACAAGAGAAGTTATGAACAGGAATGTGTATTTTTTAAATAAACAATTCTTACCTCAAAATTTATCATTATAGTTATATTAAAACTTTATTAACCTTGCTGCCTTCCCATTATTGTCTTAAAACACTGATTTTCAAATAAATACAATGACAGAACTGCTTGAGAATGTTCCTTGGGTTTCTAAAAGGAGCATGGAAAAAAAATCTGTTTAAAGTGAATAGCAAAGCAATAAACTGGTCTGTGAAGTAGCAGCTTCTAAATTTCTCATGAAATGCTTCTTGTGTTTTTCTGATAGCTCAGAGTTGAAGGCATTTGGCAATAGACTCAACAGCTTAGAGCTGTGTTCTAATCTGGACACAATATGTAGCTTTTATTTCCATTTTTCCCCCTGAAAGGTGATGTACAGTTGGTATGAAATCTCACAGAGAATTTATTTGTGTAAAGTACTTATTCTGAAGTTCAGTTGTGTGAAGTCCTTACTCTCTGGCCAGTCTTTGTTTGGCATCTCATTTTTTTAATGGGAAATCTTGGAATTAAGACTTTAGCTGAAATATTTGGGTGTCAGTCGTACTTCTTACTTTTCGTTGTCTTTTGGCTAAGACATTATGAGTGTCTATGACAGGTGATAAGGAGGTGGTGCCTGAGGCAAACTGGCAGAGTACAGTGATTTACTTTTTTAATTGTTGGCATAGAACCATTTTTAGCTATTGCATGTATTATAAATAGAAGGCCATGTATTCTGCATGATTCATACATGTAATTTGATGAATGTGGGACTCTAACTAAAACCTGGTTAGCTGAAGGATGGGTGATTTATCTCAGGGCAATAAAAGAATGATGTGGGCTCATCTGAGCCTGCTGAACTGTCATTCTGCCATGTTTAAATGCTCCTTTTGTAGGTGAAAGAGGAAACTATGAACTGTCACGTGGACTGACATTTTCTTTCACTGCTGCTTTGTTGTGTGCAGCAAAACTAACTGCTTCCCATTTGAGTACTGATAAGTAACAAAGGACAAAGTTTTGATGTAATTAGAGTTTAAATGGACTGTAAAAATTATTTCCTTGTTAGTTTGATTTAATCTATATTACATTTTTTTGTAATTGGCTTGCTTCTAATGGTTTGTTGCCATGCTTTGAAATGCTATGCAAAGTATATTCAGCCCTGTAGTCAACAGAAATGAATATAATTTAAAAATATACTTAATATTTAAAATGTATGGCCTGCCTATTGTTCCTCAGAAAGCTGGAAAAGCTTTATTTTTTCTGTGTGTGTTTTGTATATAAATATAGAGCAGGGAGTAACACAAATAGCATATGAAACACACAGCTTATGAAACTTGCTAAAATGATCAATGTTTTTTATCCCACAGGATTGTTTTTTTTCCCGTTCTCTTGGGTGAACATTGCAAAAGTAATTTTGTCAGCATGAATTCTTATCTGTCATAAAGTCACTTATTCTGTTAGTCAGTGTTTTACTTAAGAAATGTGACTGTGGCCTGCATTACAAGTGCTTTCCCTAAAGCTCATTTTGAACACATTTTGGTACTGGGGAAGGCTGATGCATGGTTCTTCCAGTTTTACAGGTCTGCTCTTATCATTTACTTTGTGTGTTACAAACCTCTAGTGAGTACAGAGAAGGTAAGCCATACTGTAGAAATTACCAAGACCCCCGTGAGGTCAAACATATCTTTTTTTTTGGTAATTAATCATTCTAGCAGTCTTTGCTATGGGGTGCAATAGCATAAATAACCTATAGAATTAACCGTTCCCCTGGATGTTCAGCTTGATGTCTGGGCCTCAGCAATTTGCTTTCCCAATGTGGTTCTATCAGGAAACTCAAAGCATTAAATACACAAAAAAAAAAGAGGGAAAAGGGTGGGAGAGGGAACAACTATTACCGTAACACTGAAAGTCTGGCAAAGAAATGAGGCTTCTTCTAGGTCCTTTTGACTGCATATTTGTTTGAGGATTGCCTCCTCCTACCCGCCTTTTGTGATGGTTGCTCCTCCTGATTCACTGAATGTGGCCCGCTGGACGTAGGCTGTTGGCTCTGTCCTCAGTCTGCATGGTGTGAGGGTAGACAGAATTAAAAAATACCTGTAACTGCTGAGTCAACTAATAGAGAGCTGAAAGTAAGACTGGGACAGAAAGAGTGCCCAATGCCTTGCCCAGGGAAATTTGGTGATGCTAGAAGCTGTGCCCTCCTGGGAGAATGGCAGTGCTGTGGCAGCCACCCCTGTCCTGGTAGTGCCTCCACTGGGCACATAAGGCTTTTTGGCTCCCAAAATCTATCTCCAAGCCTTGCTTAGAGAACCACTGATAGCCAAATGAATTATTCCAGCCACAATGTGGACATAGCTGTTGGTGCCCTGTTGCTCTTTGGCTGGCCAGAAATTCTTGGGGATTTGTCTCATGGCAGAACAATTGAAGTTATTGTGGGTTTGCTGTACCTCCCGAGAAATAAGTTGTGGCTATTAACCAGTGGGAATATCTTACTGGTTTACTGCTGTACAGAAAGGTTCCCTGACTGTTCTGAGTAGCAACAGAAGATCTTTGTTGTGAAATCACAAGAAACCTCTTTCTGGCACCCAAGAATCTTGCACTGCAACTGCTTTATATGCCAGATATGTCTCCCATGTGAACATATTATAAATCATCTGTGTTTTATTAGAAAAGCACAACCAAGCTCTGACAAAGGGTACTCTCAGTAGGTTCAGTTGTTTGTTCCCGTCTTAAAAGTGGAATGTTGAAATCTGTTGTGTGAGCAGGAATTCCTGGCAAAACAAACCCTCGGGAATGCTGGAGACATAACTGTTTCTCTCGGGTAATAAACACTGCAGGCTCTTATTAAACTAGTCCAGCCAGCACCAAGGCAACTGCCCCAAACTTTGCACTGATTGCCAAAAAGCAAGAATAGATGCACTTCATGCAGAAAGGGTAATACAGCACTTTCTCTTCAAGGTGCATATACTTGTAGGGAGATGGGCTGTGCCCTGTACTCATGGGAGCCAGGAGAAAGGCTGCTCTTGGATTCAGTGGTTTTGGAGTGACAGCCCTATCCCCTCAACAGTTCTTTACTGTAGTGAAAATATTGGACTCTCACAACACTGGCATTACTTTGGAGAAAGTCTCTAAAGTAGCACCTAATCCCGAGCTGTTTGGAAGTTAAGTGTCTCATGGAAATAGGTACTTAGCACCTTGGGAGTGCAGAAGGTTGGTCCTTGCCCGAAGTTATTTATATTGGTGTTACTGAGCTCAGTGTTTGTATCTTTTTTATTTATTTATTTGTTTACCTCTTTTCCCCTCATTAACCTGAACAGTTGGTTCAGAAACTAGATCTATTAAGACTACTGGCAGATGTACACAGCTGTCAAAGGGACTGAAGTCAATAGAAGAGGTAGAAGCAATCTGCTCAATGTCACTGTAGACTTTAATCACAGTTAAGGAAAAATTTGGTTATATTTTGCTAGTTTAGATCTAGGCTGATTCCACTGAATCTAGGCAGATCACACTGAATCCTTGAACTCAGTGGTGGAGCTGTGAATTTATGAGGGAGATGTCAAGAGAGAAGCCTGTACCATGGGATTTGAGAGAGGTTTTGGTTTTAAAAGAACCAAAGAAGCCGAGATTAGAAAGTGGGATATTTTCTTTTTTTTTCAGATAAGACTGTACAGTGAATTCCAATGGAATTTTTCATAGCAAGAATGACTTTTGAGGAGCAGATATTGTATAAATCCCAGCACGCTCTCTGAAAAATCACTTGTGAGAAACAGGAGTCATTGTCTTTCATTAAGGGATGTGACTTTCTGGCTTCAACGGATTTAGTAACTAAGATGAAAGAACAATTCCACTACAAAACACAGGAAAAGCGAGGGGTTTTGGTTTATTGCAACGGATAATAGGTGCAGTCAATTCTTGTTGGAGTACAGAGCTAACCTTTGCAAGGCCATCTTATTGAGTTGCTATAATGACTTTTTTTTTTTCTTAACAGGAATTGTCTAGAGATAGAGAACAGTTATTCTTTCAACAAAAAAGCAAAGACTTTAAAACTTCTTTTCATTTTCATAAAAATTATGTTAAAATAATTTGGGGAAACCTTTCTGTTAGAAAAGTCAGAAGGTACTTCCTAGTTTAAAACATAAGATACTGAGGTGAGAAACTTGATCTCAAAGTCTTTTTCTGAACAAAACAAAACAGGACTTTTGGATACATGTTATATAAAAATTTGGCAACAGACTTCCTGATTTTTGATCAGAAACTTCATTCTTTTTGCTAATGTTTTCTTGTACTTGATATATTTTGGCCAAGAGAAAAAAGTTTAAGAAATTACATTTTCCAATGAAAAATTTTTTCAAAATATCTCAAGAAAGATCTTTACCAGAGTTAACAAGCTACAATCGACAAATGCAGGTATCTAGCAGTTGAAGGCAAGTCTTTAGGTTAAAAAATAGTGATTTTTTTTTTTTTTATTGCCAGGAGTTCTGTGTATAAATCATATGTGAGTAGAAAGTCATAAACGTAACTACTTCAACATGTGAAAGTTAGAAATCTAAAATTGCCTTGGGAAAGCAGCGGAGCAGTATTTGGGAAAAAAAAAAAAAAAAGAAAGAAAACAAACACTTACTTTTGCTTCTGAATGTATGAATAAAACTCTTTTAGATCTGCTGGACTAAATCACTGCCCATGGACTTATGCTCCATGGAGCAGAGTTTACATCAGAACCTCAAGAAATATAGAGATGTCAAATTTGGTTTTTCCAGAGGAAAAGGATGTTTTTGTGAAGTGTTTAAATTTTCACAGCCTGTCACTCAAATGATGCTATTGGCAAGCTTGGCCTGCTTTTCCAGTGCTAACGGAAGAGTGCCAGGTGGCAGCTAAGGATGGGAAAGAGCAAGAAGAAACTTAAAAAGACCACTAGAGAATGTAATTAGAGAAGCCTGTGGCTGAAATTCTTCCATTGTGCACATTATTTTCCATAGCACTTAAAACTCTGATAATTCTTAGTGGATGGAAGAAAAAATCTTTCTGAAAAATGTAACTTAATAGAGGAAAACATACATGCAACATATCCTCTGATTTGCACTTAGTTTGCAGGTTGGCATGAAATTTCTGCAGAAGTGTATGCATTACTGTCACATGTTTAAATTTTGTTTCTAAAAATATTTTTACACATGGTCTAAGCTCTCTCTGAAACTGGGAATCGTGCTATTTCAAAATTACGAGATACTCACAACGTGTTTTTGGTACGGCAACTCTAGTAACATGTCCTGGAAAAGAATAAAAAAGAAGATATCAAGATACTGATACAAAGGGGAATGAATCAACAAAACCAGTAGTGATATTCTCCCTGGGTAAGCAGGCACAGGGAATACCCTCCTGTCTCTGCTGGCAGTATAACTTTTTGCTGATTGAGTGGGGGATCCTCCTGGTAGCAAGTGACAGGACTGTCACAGAGTACCTCATTTCAGAGCATGGTAGTGGTAGTAGTGTCTTCCATCCATGTTAGCTCTTTGGAGAATGTGTCTACATGCTTTCTCATGGTCATGGCAAATCTACAGTTGCTCCAATGTCAGGAAAAATTAAGCAAATAGTAGACTGTTTAAACAGACTGTGAAATATATGCATACAAATACCACATATTACTTTGAGAGCCTCCATAGTGCTTCTCTGTGCTTTTTTTTTTAAAACTCGGCTAAGAACATTTTATTGGCAAGAATGTTTGTAGAGTTAAAGTGTTTTGACTACATCTGTGAATAGCTACTTGCTAAGAATCATTCCAGAAACATTTGCACAGGCATCTTTGGTGCCTCTTTCATGTTCAGAAGTTGCGTATTCAGAGAGGATAAGCAGGTTGGTGAGAAATATGTAAACAAGAAGTGCTGGCTTTTCTGAATATATTGTGAAGAAGCTGTAGGTTGAAATCTCCTTGCCTGAATCTTTTTTTTTGTTTAATACATTAACATTTTCATTCCAGAGATGACCTGACAATAGGTAATATAAAATATTACCACATAATATCTCCAAGATAGAGCTTAGGGTCCGAAATTTATTTATTATAATTACAGAAAAAGGCCTAAAAAGAGCTGAAGACTGAATGCTGATGCTGCATAAATTCAGTTGAGAAATCAAGGACAAAATTTAGCCATGGGAATGAGTAATAAGTGGAATACATATCAACTGAAGTTGTAGTTCTTCTCTCAATGGATGTCTTCAGCTGCGGGAAGGAATTTGTTTTCCCCAAAGATGCTTATTCACAAAGCACCAACTATTGAGCTTACTGGGGGAGTTACTAGATGAAGTTTTATAGCTGGTATAATACAAGTGGACAGGCTAGATGATCTAGTCTAGCCCATCATCTTAAAATATATTAATGCATAGGTCTGAACTTACTGAATACATTTATTAAATAAATAGTTTTCAAAGAAACCTGTGGGAATTTGACACTTAAATCCCCATAAAATTAAATCCTATTCGTTGTATTTTCCAGTCACTTCTGTCCATCTCCTCTGCCTCTTCTTGTTATAAATGCAGTATAAAAGTCTCCTGAGAAAAAACAGAATAACATTCTAAGGATTTTACACTTTCTGAAAGTCAGTGAACTTCTTTATGGACTCAAAACTAAATGCTTCTTAATACGGGATTGGCAAAGTGGAAATCTGGTCATGTCTCCTAACATACATTGTAAACATATTTGGTTTATAAATATTGGAGTATCTTTTCTTCAGCTTTCAAGCTAATCAAATCCTGACACTATTTACAGAAAAAGGGATTACTTTGGTGCCAATTTGGTGGCAATGCTGTAAAATCCAAATCTGCAAGTAGTATACTCTATCATTTCTCTGCAGTTAGATAACATTTTTGCATCAATATATGTGAGGGATGAACTTTTTAATCTCATCTCACTTGACATGACTGATGTCACCTGGGTGTCACCCTTTGTCCATTCCAGCCACCATTGGGTATCGTTTAATGGAAGCAAGTGTGAGGTTAGAGCAACCAGAGATTCTTCAGTAAATGGTTTAAATGCTCTGATTGAAAAAGAGTCTTAGATGCTGGGATTTTGACCAAAAGTTTCACTTCTGAAATTTTCTTCTGTACTAATACCTACTCCTGAAAGCTTTTGGCCATCAACTCCTCAGGTGCTTAAAGATCTGCTTTGGCCCATGCCTAGGAACACCTCTGCCAGAGTATTTAGCTCACATAAAAGCACTGTCACAATCCATACGCTAAGAACCATCCTTATCTGTCTGTCCTACTTCCAGAGCTTGACTCTGCAGATGTTCCCAGTGCAAATTAACTAGACTGAGCTCTGGGAAAAAAAAAAAAAAAACAAACCCAAAAACCCCAGTGGGACTTACCACCTTTTAAAAGACATCAGGTAGAAGTGCTTTGCTGTGAAATATGATCAGTAGTGTCAAAGCAGGACGCTATCTACCGCTGAGCCTAAATTGACTGAACGGACATCATCTATGACAAACAACATGGGCTCAGACACACACCACTAGGTCTTAACCCCTTGTCACTGTAAGTTTTGGAAAATACTTCAGTCCTTAAAAGCCCAGCTGCTGAGCACACACCTGCTGCCTAGGAGGCAACACAATTTTAACAGCTAGCTATTTCACCTCTGTATTTAAGTGGAAGATTTAGATACCACAATTCCTAAAGCTTCTTGAAGAGTACATCATCACCTGTAATGAGAAGTTTCCATGCCATTTCACTCCAGACCTTAACAGTGATTTCCCAGTTAAAAACTGAACAGGTTTCTCAGCCCTCTGACTGTCACGTCATCTTTACTTGCCAGTTTGGTTCTTTCTTGAGGGTTTTGCTTCCCAGCCACAAGTCAGAGTGAATAATCTTTATCATAGCCAGGAGCGTGTCTTTGAAGACTGCACACCTGCTCCCGGCTGCAACCACCTGAACTGAGGATATTGCTCAGGCGTATTTTCCCCTCGATTGCCCAGGGCAAATCCCTGGAGCATTATGGCAAGACAAATTACATAGGGGCTGCGTAAAATTAGCTGATGAGGTTTCAGTGAACAGATTCGTAGTACAAAAAAAGTAGTATTGATGATTCAATTGGCAGCACTGCTCCCCCTGTGACATTGAGAGCATTGCACTATTGGAGACCTTTCTGTTTTGTTAAGCAAACAGCCGCATCCTACTTGTGCACGGAAGCTCAAATGGATGAAGGAATGTTTTTCAAACGTAGTAGAGGGTGGTGTCCTTCCTAAATTCCAGTGTGAATAATTACCTTCTGCTAATGTAAAATGCCTTATGCTTTCATTCAGATATGATCTTTGCCAGTTTTTCCCCTTTACTACGTTTCGTTCATCAACAAGTTGCAAGTACTGCCTCTTCGTATCACTGTAAAATTTTTACCCCAATTTGTAATACACTTTGATAATGTAAACTATAATTACCACTAAATTAAAGGAAAATCATCATTATATTTATGTCAAAGATAGTCAGTTAAAAATAAACATCTGAGAGCCTCCATACAGTTTTTATCCTGATCTCATTGGGGCAGACTTGAAACAAATTAAATGATTCATGAGTTCATCCTGGCTGGATATCAGTATTTTTTCTGATACAAAAAGGTTAATGAGCTGGAAAGTGGTGATGAAAATATTCTAAATGCTAAGTCTGTTTCCAGCAGAAGTAACTTATGTGCTGGTAATTTCCCTTCAGAGCTGCTGCACTCTGTGGTGTCAACAATTACTTAGGGACTGATTAGTACATGGATTATCAACACAACAGGCTGTATTGTAATGCTCTTGCAAAGAACATACATTTCTGCATACTTTACCTAAGAAAGAACTTTTGGGTGTTTCTGCTATCACAGTTCCTCTCTACAGCAGAGCTGAGACAAGTACAGAGACTTAAAGGATAACAATATAATTTGGTCAACTAGAAATTAAATAGTTGGGAAAGCCTATTGCAGTTGGAACAGCCTGTCTGTCCCAAGTTGTGTAAATGACACCCGAATCCAAGAGGATTCCTGCTACAGGGGTGGTTTGAGGGTAGTCCTCACAGGTGCTTTGTGGTCTTATGTGAGAGGTGCTGCTGAGCACCAGAACGTCTCAGCTGGGACTGCTTCATGCAGTCTTGAATTACGCTTCCAAGCCTTGCTTCAACTGCTAAGATAGTAATCTGCATGTTTTTCCATGAATGTTCATTTTTTATAATAATGCTGTAGTAATAATATTGTAATAATATTTGGGTTTCTATTTTAACATCACCAGCTCATGCTGTGAATGTGTGAGAGGATATAAGCAAATTTCTGCTAGAAGAAATGTTAGGTTTGGGGATTTTTTTCTTCTCAGTTTGAATAAAAGAGATGGGAACATTTCAGTGCTAAACAATGTCTTAAATCAGATACAGTTTTGTGCGTAAGTATATGAAAATCAGTAACGGATGACCAAGTGTAAGGTTCAACTGTCTTACTGTATTACTCTTGTATTACTATTTCTTGAGCACTGAAACATGTAAGGCACCTCTGAAAACAAAAGGACAAACTTATAATGAGTAATTATGCCATTTACGACTTCCACTGGGTATAACGGCTGAAAATAACTGTTATGAAGCACGTTTGAAAATTGTTCTGTAAGTGTGAGTGTAAAGGCATGAGACTGAAAACCCTTAAAATGTAGGTGACTGTTGCCTAGGCAATAGGAAGAGCTTTTTCTATCTTCCTTATATAGCTTTTCCTACAGAATCTGTTTCTTCTCACAAAAGTCCAGCAGTGCCAGGATGATAAAATGGCAGTGAAAAATAGATGTTCTCTCAAGGCAGACTGACCAGACATGAGTTTAGCTTTTAGAGAAGAAATATTAGATATGGATCCAAAACCAGCTCTCTCAGACCCTGGTACACTGGGATGCACATCGAAAGAGAATATGCTGCAAGGGGAAACAGCACCTGCACAGACACCTTATCATAAAACAGTGGTGTCTGAGCTGTTGTCAGCAAAGGACTAAAAGTCCTTGATCAATACTTTAATTCTGTTAGCTCCAGAAGAGCCATCAGACACAATCTCTTTTTTTTTTTTTTTTTCCTTTCTCTGGCCCAACTAGGGAGAAAAGAGCAACCTGAACTATGTTTTCCTCTTGCGCTGGCAGTTCTGAAGCATCCTTAAAATTAGCTCAGCACCTGCAATATTAGTAATAGCTTTGTGTCAGTAGCCCCTTGTAGAGGAATCCTGGCCCTTCCTCATTATAAGACCTATATACATATAAATATTCTTCTTAGTTCCCTGAGATGGAAAGACATTTATTCAAGCCAGAAATGATCTGTGGGCTATTCCAGCTGTGTTCCTTATCTGGACTCTTATGGGATCAGGACCCCCAGGAGCCTTTATAGAGCTCAGTTGCCCTTTAGCTTAAATACAATTTTACAAAATCTGTCATTGTCCTGCAGTAACAAATATCCTCTCTTCCCCATAGCATCGTTTTTGTCTAAGGGCTCTAGTATTAATAGTTTATCATAGTTGCAAAGTCCATCTCAAACTTCACACCAATCAATTTACACCCATGCAGCGTGGGTGTAAAGTGTGAGGCACACACGCTGAACTCAGTCCTGCAAACATTTCAGGCAGGACTCGAGTCTGACAGCACTGATCATTAACCGTGACTCTGTTTGGAGTCTTGCAGACATCCTCGTTATTAAACACTTATTACTGCACTTGAGAAAATGTCTTTTGTTCATTTCAAGATGTTTACAATTCATTTCATATGTCCTAATCCTTGAAGCATTCACCACCTTTGAGGATCAGTTTCTATATTCACATAACAATATGAGCGTTCATTGCGGAGCAACCTATTGAATATTTAGATCCAAAGGAACAACAACAACAACAAAAGCAGCTTAGTTTGTCAACTTCTTTTTCGTTGCTCCCTATCATCCCTTACAAAAATTACCTGCCAGTGTCACAGGGCTCTCCTTTGATAGTCACAATTTATAATACAACAGCAATTAGACATTACCTGGAACATTAAGTGAATTATTCAGTTTTTGCACTGTAAGCAAAAATGTAGGCAATATTTAAAAAATACATAATTCAGTAATATCTTTTGTTGTTGGATGTAAAGAAAAATAAGTAAGAAGCAGCGTCGTGTATATCATTATCAGAAGACTGAAAGGAATCACAGTACAATGTCAACTGCATCTAAGTTCATATATTCCACATTTACAGTAGCTGCACATAGTGAGTTCTATGATACGGCAAACTTGGCAGAACAGATAACTTGGCAGAATATATTTTCTTTGCCATAACTGAAAAATGAAACAAAATTTGCAGTAATTTGATTTTGAAGTCCATATCCAGCTCCCTCCAAATGTCTGCATCTTGGGACTAATAGATGAATAACACATGAAAATTATAAAGTATATACCGCTATGTCTGTTAGTATCAAAATTTAAGATTCTCCAAGGATCGAAATACCACATACTTTCTGATTGATTGAGAGACAGCTGTAAAGCAGAAAATATTTTAATCAATGACAAAATGAAGAGCCCAATACTAAAAGTGGGTCTCAAGTGACCAAATTGTTGCTGCTGTGAAATAGCATGACTGCTATGTGATGTAATCTAAACTGTTTTCGTCTTCTTTTTTTTTTTTTTTTACTAATGGCATTAGCAACAAGAATACATTGACCTTATAATCATGCATTGACTTTTCCTTGTGTCAATATTTGGAGAGAAAAGAAAAACAGTAATCAAGGGCTCACTCCTGCAAGGTGCTAAGCGCTCTGGGCCTGACTATGCAGAACACCAAAGGTTTGTGATTTAACATTGGGACTTGTCCCCTGACTTTCATGGTAGCAGAGCAGGAGTATGCCATTCTTTTCAATTAAACATGTGCTTTCCTGTTTGTCTGGATTATAGAAAACAGTTCTAGGAATTAGGTCCTAAATGTATAAATTGATTGCATTTATAAAATGCATTTATAATGCATTTATAATATGCATTTCATCAATTTACATTTATCTCAGTGTGATTTTGTTGGCAGCAGCTTCCTTTTTTTTTAAATATATATACTATTGATAAAGGAAATATATGTTAATTGGGCAGTTGCCAGTTACCTAGACTTGCATATAGCCTAAATCAGTCCTGGGAACTCCAGTGCACATCTAATTTAGTTGGTTTCATATTGCTATTCACTGTGAGACTTTAAGAGTATAAATTATGTCCTTGGAGAGATTAGACTGTTACTGTTGATGCCTCAAGGGTTTGGCTTGAATAGACATTCTAAAAAACCAAACACACACCAAACAATAAACAAATTATGCAAATTAAAAAGCAGCAATCATGATGGAGACTGTTGTCAATTTATATTACTATTGTCCTTGACTTTCAACACGAATTTCTAATTTGCCAATGACACAGCTTTTAAAAATGAGATCTCATTTAGAAACTTCATGTTAATGATGGAGCATTGCCAGATTCCCACAGTGCAGGAAGGTGTCTTGAAATGCACCTGTTTCTCTTGATCAATTGTACAACAACTTGCAGGTGTAGGGGGGTGTGTGTGTTTTAGGAAGATGCTAAGCATTTGTGGTTAATCCTCTATATTTCTAATTAGGGTCAGGCATCCTATTTTTCTAGTGGAAGAAGTGATATAAAATCAAACCTTACCTACTCTATCATATGAATCAAAATTTTTCCTTTTACATGTTCTGATTCTTTTCTTCATAATTGTAGCTAGAATTAGACAATAATATAATGGAATTTTCACAGAAATAACTGTTGAAATGTTTGTATACTGCATACAGTCTTAGTCTTTTGTGCAAAAAAATCAACCTATGAAAAATTTGTCATATAAGGGTGGAAATTTTTATTAGCTCTAATACAAAGAAAGGTAATAACTAGTCCTTAGTTAACATTTTGCATTTGCATATATCCTCTTTAAACATAGGGAAGCTGAGATGCAGATAAATTAGAACAGAAATTTCTAAGTCAGCATAAGCCTTTTAAAAGTGAATGTGTGCGAGAGACTTGATTACAGGAGGAACCTTTGATAATATCTGCCTTGGTGATTTGTTCAGAGCTAGTGGCAGCTGTGCCACATTGTCATAAAATGTAGCAGCCTTTCCAAATTGCTCCTGCTCAAGCAGGATTTCAGGGCACACCAGGAAGGGCATCTTAAGCACAGGAAGTCCTTGCATTATAAGGCCAAAGCTCTCATGCACGTACCAGGGAACTTGGAGTTTTTCATCAAAAGGGATTTCCAACAAAAGCAGAAGCTACAGGACCTTAAAAAAATAAAGAAGGCTTACAGAGTCTGAAACTAAACAGAGCGGTACAACAAAGGCAGTCTGGCTGTTCCACCTGGAAGAGGTAAGGCTAGAGTGCCTTTATCATAGTCTTCCCTGCATCTCCCAGGTGCCTCTGGAGGAGCTCTCAAAGTCTCAGAGGAAAGTGTCAATGTGGATGACATGCTGAAGTGCTATTGCCTGAGATCAGTTCTGTGACACTTTTCCATATAAAATATTCTGTCTTTATTGTATCATATGATAAAATAGCAGGGAAAATGTCCTTGCTCTAAGAGGGCATCTATCAGAAGTGATTCAGTCAGGAGGTGAGCAGGGAACAGAAAACTGTGGCATTAGCTCCTGTGCATCTGTCAGTCTGCAGTGGATTGGAGAACTGAAAGGGGGAATTTCATGCCTAAAAAAAATGTGTGTTGTCTCTCTGCCCTCAGGGTTTGATGAGGCAGGTGGGACAGCATGCCTTACTCACAGAGAAGCAAGCTAAACTAATATTTTATGAAGATACGATAAAGTTTCTGACAAAACTGTAGCAGATTAAGCGTGCAGAGTGCAGATCCTGCACGAGGAACACATTTCTGAATTGGTATTTGTCACTACAGGTGATACAATAGCAAAGAACTGGTTTTCTTTTTAAGTGATCCCATTCTTTCATTTAATATTTCCTCCCAAAGGTATAGTTAGCTAATCCCGTGAATGTCATTTCTTGAGGTGTGAGTAACAAAGCCCCTAACAAGATACTTCATTGCAAAGCGTGGCTGCTACGGCATGAAAGTTTTATGAGTGGTGTAGCACCGGGCACGTTGCCCACATGAAAAGTCACCGAAGGCGTAAAAGAGAGTTCTCTAACAGGCTATTAACTTGTTCCTTAAGTGAGTGAGTCATCAAATGGTGGAAACATTGGCCTCTGTGGTAGTCGACTGATTTTGATGACTGTTAGAAATATGTTGGTTTAGCTGAGCTTTAAGGTGTCTTCCATGGAACAGTAAAAACAAAACAAACAAATATTTACAAAATGTGGTTTTAAGCAGCAGTGAGATCTGTTTCTGAAGTCTTGCCTTAAATTGCTGGTGTGAACTTAAAGTAGCTAACATGCTGACTTATATGCTTTAGAAATCTGAAGAAAAGATATTCTGCCTAATGCATCTGTTAAGATGTCCAAGTTGGACCAGAAATCTCTCATCAAGCAGTCTCATCAAAACCTAATTAACACATACTGTCATAACACTTCAAACTTAATTTAGACAAGACCAAAGTGTTTATAAGATTTCCGTATAGAATATAACTCTTTCACTTGTTTGATTAGCGTTTCTACTAGAAAACAGCATACTAAGTTTTCAACCCTTCAATGCTTATCTTTAGTGAAAACCGAGGTCTTTAGCAGAAACAAAAATAGCAATGTAGGGCAGAAGAGGGAGAGGAGCAAATGGGGCTGGCAGTGGCATGAACTCCTGCTTTATACCTGGAAAGCGTAACAGTGTTTTGTAATGTCATTCATTTAAGTTTCACAGATAGACGTGCAGCTACAAGTCTGTCAGCTTGTTCCTAATTGAATCCCTTCCAGTCCGGGCTTGGATGTAGCTAAACAGGGTTGCCACCATGCATGATATACCATGTGCTCCGCCCAGCTCTGGTAATAAACAGGCATTTCTTCATTTCTGTCAGCTCCTCTTCTCCCCTCTGCTATACAACAGAAAGCTTGGTGATCCCAATTGACCATGAATGACATAACATCAGCCCAGCAATGGCATCACGCTTTCTGCTGTTGTCTCTCACCTACTCCTCCACCTGCTGCAAACGGCAGACTGAAGTAATTTCCATAGAAATGTACTGCATTGTTCAGGCTATTGCAAAGCCATTATGAGCTATGATTTTCACAAAACTCGCAAGGTAAGGGGGAGTCACAGTGTCTTACACCTGCCCTCAGGCACTTTCTCAAGAAAAAAAAAAACTGACTACTTTTCTCTAACATTTTCATAGAATCTTCTTGGTTGGAAGGGACCTTTGAGATCATCGAGTCCAACCAACAGAAAAAAAAAAAAAAAAAAAAAGAAGATACACTCCTCTCATACACATCACACTAACGAGTTATTAGTTCCCACTGAATGAACAGTTTGTTTTTACTTGCCTTTTAAAAATAGGATAAAATTACAGGAAAACCTGTATGTTTAAAACAGAAATCAAGGGATATTATTATTTGAAATATTTTTATTTGCCAAATTATGGTTAGATATTATACCTACTTTATGTCTCATTTTAATTTTATATAAATGTTCCTCTCCCCTGTGGCTGTATTAAACATATCATAGAGGAAGGGGACTGAAGACAGTGGGAAAATGCTTGGAGAAAACAGTGAAATAGCAAAAACTTTCTTCCTTCCTCTCACCTCTGCACAGTCCTCTAAATATAGTCAGCTTCATGTCACGTTAGGAAGAAACTTGAAAGACTTAAAGACAGGGGAGGGAAGGAAAAGAGAGGAGAAAAGGAGTAGTGTACTCTCACGTTTGAAAAACCGATGCATATTTTTATGCCCTGTCATGTCAGGCCTACATCAAAAAAATGTAGATTTGAGATGAACGTGATCTCTACCCCAACATACAAGCAAGAGCTGTAGAGTAATTGGAGTGGCTAAAAATCTTGGGCTGTGTGAATGTAGTAGCTGATCCTCAGTAGCATGGCACAAGCCATTCAAGGTTGGACATTACCCGCTTAAATTAGCAGTTTATCTGAGTCCAAAAGGCTGGAAACAGCTGCGGGGATAAAGGATGATGAATCACATAACACAGAGTAAATGTAGCTGTGATTAATGGGACATCGAAAAACAACAAAAAAGAGAACCAACTGTGGAAAGAGATAACTACCACCACAAAGAGTAAATTATTGTCTAAGGTGATGTAATTAACTCCAAGACTCCCCATGGCTTGGATGGCCAATTCCAATGAGGCTTGCTATTGTGCCCACAATAATGACAAGGCTGTGGATTCTTAGTTCAAATACTGGGCTATTAAGCTTCAATTTTACCCATTGCAGGGAACTGATAGAGTGTCAAAGTCGAAGATATGGCAATTTGTAATAGTACAATTACAATATACTGTTGTGACTCATTCAACTAACATTCCCCATGAGAGGACAATTGGAAGAAAAGCTTAAACACAGTGCACTGTGATTTATGGGGTCCTTTAAATGTTGAAATTCAAGACTTTCCCATTGATTATACTTTTCATCACTGTATGAAGTCAAAGGAGCTCCCCAAAAGTGTTTTGTTATAGTAGGTGTGATTAAAAGTGTTTTTTGTTCTTTATCCTTATTAGTTATATTCTGGATGGACAAGTGGTATTTTTCTTGTTCTTTCCAAAGAAGTGTTTTAGCCCTGGGAATATTTCATTGGATTACTTGCTCAAAGATACCTTGATTCATAGTATATCATCTTCATCTATTTAGCAAGACAAAAGCTTTATTCAGATGATTTGCTAGCAATTCCTGCTGCTTCCTTTCTTCAACTTAGAAATGAAGATTTATATGCACCTGAAGGGAATTTGCTGACAACTTAAAAAATTGGAGTATTTCTAAAAATTCAATACCTGAAAACTGGAAAGTGGAGCCAGAATTTTAATTTTCTCCACTGGCTGTGACACTTCAATGGTTATTCTAAGCTGCCCTAAAGATAAAAAAAGTTAAATAAGGCACTCCCTATAATTTGCTTTCCTAGTGTAGAAAGAAGTTTTAACTTGCTTGTAATTTTACTATAAAATATATGTTGGACTTGATTCAGGGGAGTCTTGCATTAGGTTCTGCTGTGGTGACAGATTAACTTCACACTGGCAGCTGTGTCTATTCATGTCTGAGAACTGTACAATGATCACTGAACTGTAGATCAAAACTGCCAAAATTTGAAAGGCTTCTAGATCAAAACTGAGAGAGTCCAGACAGCTTGATAGTTGCATACTTTCTGGATACATTGGTTTCTCACTGTATTTTTCTTCTGACTTGTTTTCCCTTTGTGTCTAATTAGGCATATATGTCTATTGTGGTTCTGCTGACGGAGTGTTTTTTGTGTCCTGCACAAAAGTCTAAAAGCCTCTTGACATCTGAAAACATAATTTTGATTAGTTTTATTAAACTTCCTGATTTCAAAATATTCATTTCTTCTAAATGCTTTGCAGCTCTTACAAGTCTGAAATACACCTGGGGTAGGCTAAAAGATGATGCCTAAACATTTCTGCAGCCTTTGAGACAGCTTTGAAATAACACTGTGGGCTATGGGTTACATACAGCTTTTTGACTGCTAGAGCCAGCATTTTATTGCCTGATGTCAAGGTTTGAGATGGTGAGATTCTTGAGATGATAGATCTCTCATGATTCCATTTGTTTATAAAATACATTGCACAACACAGCCTAATCTCTCATTTGACCTATAGGTATTATAGCTGTATAAACAGAAGATGAAGAGTAATCACTCTGTGTAATCAAAACTATGAACCGATGTAACTTTTAAAACAATTCTTAGGGAAGGCAAGGTTTCATTGTTGCCGTTCATAACGTTCTTTCCCTTCTGTACTTCGTGCCACATGCACAGTAGTATTATACAGTTTAAACTATAGTATATAGAAGAAAAAAAAAAAATTGGTAAAATAACAAAGAAAAGCTAATAATTAACACTGTTTTTAGAGCCACTGTCACGTGTTTATTTTAATATCATATTATACATTACCTGTTTCAGAGAAACAGACATTGATAGAAACCAGAAAAGGATTTTACTGCTATTCCAGCATAGTCATGCAAGCCAGGATCAGAAATATCCCAATATCTCTTTTGCAGAAGTAGAAAACTGATAACTCAATACTCACTCACAGTTTTAAAATTAATCATGTAAAAATTATGCCAGTATAAGAAATAAGTTTTAATATTTGACTGAAGCTTTTATGTTGAAAAATAAAATGTGGAAATTCTGAAGCAAAGTATTTCTGATTTGTACTTTAAACAATTTTTTGAACAAGCTAAACAATATAAATGCCCGGTTTTAAAAAGCTCTTGGGATTGCATCAGTGAAACCGCAGTCATCCCTGGTGAACTTGAGTTTGGTATCCAATGCTGAATGGGAAGGGAGTGCTTGCACAAGGCATTGTTTAGTTTTGCTTATAACTGCAGGATTCTCATTAGGAGAAAAATCCATTACCAGTAAACAGTTTACTTGCACTCGTTCTTCACTTCAGCTTTCTGCATTATTAATAAGGAGTAGATAATGTGTGATTCATGAAGGACTAAATCAGCAAGTCCATAGCAGAATGGTGTGGGTAATATTATGGCAGGTAGCCATCCTGTTGGATGTGGATATGGATATGAAATTGTCATAAGTGTTCTTCCTTAAGCAAAAGTGAAATAAGATTTCCCATTACAGGATTAACCTGGTACATATACTTTGCTTATAAATACTAAAAGGAAACAATATTAGCTGGAAATCCAGTACAGTAGTAGCTGGTGAAAACCCAGCAAGGTCAATGACTCATCATGCAAAAAAAGTTAAGAACGCTTCTTTATTTTTCAAAAGATGGATGGGATGGTTTCATAAATTCTTATGTTTTGTACAGTACATGCCTAACAGAAAGAGAAATCATAGCAGGTCCATATAGGAAGAAGGCAGGAGAGAGAAAACATGTGCAGATACAGATACTGCAGTCCACATCAAAAGCTGAGAACAGAATCATTCTTGGAGCAAAATATGTACCCTGCTGAGGGCAGCGACAAAAAGTCTGTTACCTTTAATTTGGCCAGTATTGCACCTCCTGCATTTGGAGGCATTCACGGATAGTTGCTTCATGTTCTTTGGGCATAACAGCATCCTTGACTAGGTACCCTCAACAGACCAGTGCGTGGCTCTGTTAAAGATTTTACAGGACTTCTGATAGTTACTTCCTACAGACTATGTTATGTGGGAAAGGTTAGAGCCAGCATGAAACATAACCTCCTCCCTTCCTCCTCAGTTTATGGTTTATATTGTCATAAATGACCTTTCAAATATCTTTAAAAATAGGCTTCAGACACCAGTCATTCTTAAAAGCTTTCTCAGTGTTACATCCCCAAACTAAAGCCCTGGCTCAGTGGTAATTACTATTTAGCATCCATTCTGTGTTTTGCAAGCAATACTGACAACCTGCTAAGAGTGCTCTTAATTTTCTCCTCTGGAGGAAGTACACTGTGTAAATTCGTCTGGCAGAACGACCTCTGAACAAGCCCTGCCTTCATGACCGCAGCAGTACAAAGCTGCGTGTTTGCATCCGATCAAGTTAACAACAAGGCAGACAGAGGGAAATCTGCACATCCCTTCTCTGTAGACAGAGCTGTTTGTTACCCTGGGATTTATTCAAGGAATGGAAGCGGTGCACGTATCACCCACCGTCCTTGTAAGAGCAGAATCCTGACACTTTCTTTCCCAACATGATGGTTTCTGGAGTCAGGGCTCTGTTGGTGTGGCTCTTCAGAAACATGTTAGGAAAGGAAGAAAACTGCTTGTGGACCACATCCATCTGTAGATGGCATTTCAGCATCCTAGGAATTCTGCATGGCTCATCAGGGCTTTAAAAAGGGAGCCCAGTCTTATGTGCATCAGTGTATGTGACTGACACATGCTTTCTAAGTGGTTAGATGTGGAGATCTCACTTGTGAAGCTTCATCCTGTTCCCCAAAGATAGTGTACGTTGCAGCCAGAGAGATTACGTGGAAGGTCATGCAGGAGGTCAGGGACAGCTGTACCAGAGATAGAATGTCACAGCAGTACATTCGTCACCTGACTTAATCCCCAAGCAATTTTTCTCTAACTGGAACTGTTTGGCTGCTTATCTAGTAATTTCCCAGAGTAGTAGAACCTAATTAAAACTTCTCTTTTTTTTTTCTTTTTTTTTTAACATTAGGAAAACAATACCAGCAGAACTTTGCATATTTATTTTTTTTTCTTTTTTATTAGAGCAAGTAACAAAACATAAAAAAAACCCCAGACAGTAGTTATCTTCAGATGAAAGACACGACTCACTTGGATATCGGCTGTGTTTCAGAGAAAGTGTTCTTTTTTTCATTCCCCCCCAAAATACTAACTCTTTTAATCTTATTTAATCTAAAACCATTCAAAGCCTTCTCAGTTCTAGCACTGGTGTCATTTACAGTTTTACATATGACTCGTTAGCTTTTGTACCACAAATATTTCTGCTTCAGATGTAGAAGGTTGTTTTGTGTCTTTTTTTCCAAATAGACAGTAATGCTGAGTGCTTCTCACAACAACATGCCAGGCTTGTATGTCACAACTATGAACGGTGTTGTTAATCCTTAATTGTGTATTTATGGTTTAGTTTATGCTTAAACAGGAAGAAAATAATTTGAAAGTACTTACGGGAATGACAATAGCTTTCCTCAGGGATTGAATGTTGTCAAGGTTAATGTCTCTCACAGAAATGGATTGTAGAAAAAAAGAGCTACCAGATCAAGGTTTAGTCTATATATATCAAGTTGTTCTTGGTTTAGTTATTACTGAATAAGCTATTACTGTCCTCATCGTGTGACCAGTCCTATTCAGGAAGAAAAGTGATTTTTTCCTGTTTAGTTTAAACCATTTTGGAAATTCATTTAACCTGCTCTAAAATATGAACATGAACGACAAGGTTGTTTGGCTACCATTATTCAGAATAAATCAGGGTGTTATATGAAATTATTTCTCAAATACAGAAATATATATTAACTGTAGATTCCCTTTTTTCCACAAGTGCACCAGATATCGACTGCTAGCTTCCACTTTGTCAGAGAATGATTACAGTTACGAGTACTACAATAACTAGTGATTTAACGCCTTAGAGAGCACATGGGTTTGCGCCACCAATAAACAGAGAAATCCATAGCGCTACAGTCTGTCCTTTCTTCGGTGCCTTGTTTTCTGGTAGGTCTGTGCCATCTGCAGTGATCCTTAGGTCTTTTCCAAGTTTATTGTGTTTGGTTTAGAGCTCAGCAACATGAAAGGATATTTCATTTTTTTTGTTCCCTTATATATCAGTTTGTGTTTCTCCATCACTAATTCAATTTGAGGATGGAACCACCCAATTAGGACTGGAGGTACACATTTCACAAGTATAGTTATGATTATTGGATTAAGAAGCATGGAATGAAAGGTACATAACCTGTGGCATTCACATTTTTTTCAATGTTGTTGTTTCATAACGTTGCAGGAAAATAGCAAATGAATTAATAATAACAAAAAAAAAGACTTTCAGCTCACCCTCTTGTACTGGCTTTAGAAATCGCTACAGAGCTGGCATTTCTTCATCCATGTGCCTTTTGCAGGTCATGCCTTGTGCCTTAGCACACTACATGATTTAGGACTCCCATTTGAAAATTATTTCTCTCTCTCTTTTCAGTTTTTCACGTTCTCCTGCAGTTCGAGTCTAAGTCTCCAACTGATGGTAAAATCATTTGAAGTGGGTAACACATCACAGGTCTTAAGTTCAAAGCCACTGTGTTGTGTGAAAATCACTTTTCTGCATTCCTGCTTTTAAAATACATCTTCAGTGGTTCTAGAAGGCTGTGCAACAGATGAGGGGAGCTGACAGTGAGCGCCAAGCAAAGCAAGCAGTAATTTCACCTTTATGAAACTCTTGGCTATTTGTGATATGCCCAAGTCTAGGGTTTAGGTTTTCATCAACTGGCTGTATTCTAGACTCTTTTTAGAATTTAGAGTTTTGATTTCATGAAAAAACAAAAATGTTTTTAGTATACCAATTATTAACTCAATTCTAGTTCCCGTAAATACAAATTCTTAATGGAGAATGCCCTTAGTAAGCAGCACACAGTTTACCAAGCTTCAGTTACTCAAGACCTTCTTTAAAATTGGATTTAAAGGTGTCCAGTTACAATGAAGTGCAAACTACTTTTGTTATTGTCTCCACTAGGATTTTACATCATGTTGACCACCCTTGTATATAACAAACATTTCTGCAGCAAAAACACAAGCCCAGAAGATGCCTTTTTTTATACCCACATACTTGGTTCTCACTCAAGTTTTTCAACAGAATAGTGATTGCATTTCAGTAATGTGCAGCGTGTTTAGCAGGTAAGCGGTGTGCTATTGCTGGGGAGTTAAAGACCATTATCTGATGAATTTTCTGGGACTGGCTTGGTAGGTGCTATATGACAAGTTATTTCATTTTTTTTCTTTTTTTTTTTCCTTTTTTTTCCTGGTGTATGCCTCGGATGTTTTATCTTTCTGCTGGGACTAACAATGCTGTCTTCTGTTGTACTGTGCTTTCAGAGCAGCTCCTAAGTAGCACTATAAAAAAAGAAGGCTATTATTACTTCCTAGAGGAGGTATAGACTTTGAAGCTTAAGTTCAAAGCCTCTGGATTGAGGCGAAAAATCACTTTCTATACATTGCTTTCCCTCTCTTCTGAAAAGGCAGTTCCAGCAATGGGATGGAGAGCAACCAAAAAGGCTGAGGCAGGTATCTTCTTGATATATTCTTTCTTGGTATATTCATTTCAGCAATATGTACTAAAATGGGTTTAACCTATCTCCTAATTAAGTGGTTTTATGAACAAATAGCAGAGCATTACAAGCAGCTGCAAGCTTGTAGTTCAGCCAACTGTTATAGTACTTGAGGTAAGCATATCATAAATAGTTTCAACAATCAGTGGTAAAAACATGTTACCATTCAAGTCCTAGAAAAGCAAAGCAGAATAATGGAAGGGAAATGGGGAATAATTTACCAGAAGCTTTAAAGAAGGAGGTGGAGTCTTGCTCTTCATGCTGAGATTGTTCATTAATTCTTTCCACTGGCACACTGTACAGATAATCAGAGCTCTGTCAGGACATTCCCACCTTAATGTGCTCAAACATACTCTTAAATGCTTGTGATTCATATGCTGCATGTGGTTTTTTGGTGTTCCTTATATCAAATCTGTTGAAGTTGTCTAGCCTGAAGAAAACAGGATGTTGGATGGATTTGGACAGATTTTACAAGAAATTGCAGGTCCCTAAAATAAAACACAGTAAATCATTATGTGCTAAAACAGGAATAACTGAGTGGCAGTATTCCATTTATCAACAAGATCTCTCCTGAACAGATTGTTCCCCTTTCCTCTACTACTGTCCTCAGGAAAACAAATTATATATTTTGGTTTTATGTTTGTTAATGTTCCCTTAAATTGATACTGATGCCTTTTCAGAACAATGCAAGGAAAGAACTGCTTTCACTGACAAATTAGACATGGGACTTATGTTAAGGGTCAGCGTTACAGTACTGATGAGAACAGTGAAAGTTTTCAAGGTGGACACAAATAGCTATATTGTGGTCACACAGATGAAAATACACATTCAAAATCACATAGTCTACTTCCACCTCTGCACAGGTGCTGTATTTTAGTGTCTATTCTCTGTTCGTCATATGTGAAAATAAATTCAGAAATAATGTTATTTCAAAACACTATGTTTTTTGTTTCTTGTATTTGTTCATTTATTCCCACATGGTCTGATGTACCTCAAAGTCACAATTTTGCTTCACTGCTCATAGGAATTTTTTTTTTATCCCTGGTCATTTGGAGCAAATTAAGTGTTGCTTTAGTTTATTTCAGATGTCAGGCACACCTAGAAGCTGAAATTCCTCCCATGTGAAGATGGCCTGGAAACATCTTAGGCACTGAAAGCTTAGGAAAGCATTTTTTGTAAGAGTTGCTGTGTCAGCTCTCTGCTGTGTTTGACAAATCTCTTGTGTAAGGACATTCTCAAAAGGCTGGTTAAGCTAGTTTACAGCTGTTTTGTGTCACTGGAGAGGGCCTAAGGATTTCTGAGATTACCACCACGTGGACTTGAATGTAGACCCATACGATACTCTTCCCAGCCCCGTTTCTAGTGTATGTTAATGAAGACTGAATATATTTTAAAAACCAAAATAATATTTCAGTAATACCCAAATACACAATGATAGCTCAAAACGCTTTGCTGAACACCTAAAATGGAGAAAATTAACACCACTTCCATCCCCAGACCTTAAATTCCCAATAAATTGTCATTCAGAACTGCATCACAGTTCATGATGTCACCTACTTTGTCCACTGTCTTCAAACAAATGACTGTACAGCCTAAAAACATGCTATTACAGTACTTAAGTAAAGTTGAAAGCTTGTCAGGATGATTTTTCTACCTTCTTAAAATTTGGGCACTAAAAGCAGTGCAAATGTTGTCCCAGCAGTGTAACTGCTGTCCTGGCCTAATTATTTCTTGAGCTTCCTCCCGGTGTTTCTCTACCCTAACAATTAACTTTTCTCCCTAATATCTAGCCTAAATCCTCTTTCCTGTTAATTAAGCTGGCTGTCGTCTTGTCTTATACAGAGTGAATAAGGCAAAATGGTCTTTCACAAGTGTTGCCCATGCAGAGTCCTCCTTTTTGTCACAGCCTGACGTTGAGAGTGACTTTCTGCACTGGTCCTTATATTCTTTATAATCTCGTTCACAGTTCCTGGATGAAGCAATCATTGATTGACAATTTAAACATGAGTGAGGCAAAGTAATAGGAAAAAATGTGTACAGATAAAGTTATGTTCTAAAAAGAAAGAAGAATTTGCAAGAGCTTTGTCTCCTAGCGCAGCTGGTGAGACTATCCTCTACAACAGAAACAGAGTTTTCAAAGGTGTGGTTTGCAGGCCATTCTACACTGTCTCATTGCAGAAAATTATGGCTGTCTTGAGCAGTGCAGTAAAAGAGAACAGTCTTCTGAGTGTTGTTTCTTTTATGAGACTAACTGATATCATTGGTAGTCCTCCAACTCATTAAAATACCTGTTGTATCAGAACTCAATTTATACACACAGGACTGGAAAATTTAACATGACACTTTATTAATGTTATAAATAATAAAAATGTGGGAATAATGCAATTGTCACTAACTGCCCAACTATATAACTTAAATCCTCAGAGGCCCCAGTGGGTTTTTAGACCTGGGAGGACACATAGGTTCCCCACAGGGCAAGTATGCAAACACAAAAGTCCTGACTGTGCCAGGCTGGGATCTGACCCTGGTTAGTGAGTGTGGGGTCCCCGTCAAGGAACCTGTTTTGTGTTACCTACTACAGTGGAAGCTACAATAGTGGTAGTGTTTACTGCACTCACACGATATGGGAGATGCCTTCAGCCATCTTCTGCCACTGGGGTATATATTGGTTTGGGATGGATATCTCAGTCTCATATAGCATGTAGAGGCTTAGTAGCATAACATAATGTGGCACTGGCTAATCAATTTCAGGTAACCAACCTCCTTCACCCATGGGAAGGAGTCTGTATTTCTCAGAAGGAGTAATGTATTCCAGGACATGATGCATTTTGCAATGTTCAGCAGTGGTGGGTTGTCCAAGATGGGCTGGCTGGAATGACCCTCTGGCAGGGTCTTATCCTACCTGGGTCTCAGTGGCAAACTGAGCTGCCCTGTTCACTGTGTAGCCTATAAGCTTGGACACCAAAAGAGGAAGAATTGCACAAATATTTATAACAAATGAAACAGAGACCTGCAAAGGAATACGATGGGCAGCTGAAGCATGTCATGTCTTCGAGTCACTGGCTAAATCTTTCTGAGCTTCTATCAGAATTTTTAGTAATCATATGAGTTATTCACCTTGTGGATCTAGTCTGAGATCACCAGCACTTCATCTGGTCCCGTGCAGAAAAATGAGTGAGATGGGTTTGTCGTGCATCACTCAGCTCTCTCACAGCATCAGCTTCACGGATTTCAGGGGAATTACCTAAGGTAGGCTCAGAGCAGCACAGGAGTGAGTGAGGTCTAGTGAGGGGATCACAGGGCACAACACTCAGCCTACCACTTTTGATTTTGGTCGGCATGGCATTTATGTCAGTGTGCTGCATTTGAACTACATGCAGGACCACATTAAGAGGTTTATGCTTCGTTTCCATGTTAAAATGTAATAGAAAATCACTGGCTGCAGAAAGCCAGCATGGAATCTGACTACAATAAATTTATTGCTGTAAAAAAGATGCCCATTTTAAATAAAACCTTATTTATCTTAGAAGATAACTAGACAGCTAAAACCATTTTTTACACTTAGCAATGGCCAAAATGTTCTTCTAGTGGGTGCAACTTGGTTACTGAATCTCATCCAAATTTGTCCTTCTCTTTTTGTATTATCTACATGCAGCCAAGTATTTTGATTGTTTACCTGCTCATTTCACAAACAAGTCCTTTTATTTATCATGCACGTCAGCATGTCTACTCCTCTAAACGTTTAGAATCCCTCACGCTTTTTCTTCTGTACACTATTCCCTTAAAAATGGCCTTTTCGTGTTTTTTGAAACAGTTAGACTTGCACACTATCTGTACAAAGAAACTTGTCTGACTGATGGTCGTGAAGTGAGTGTAGGGTGAAAATTAGCTTGCCAACACATTGCATTTAACAAATGCTAAGTTTTTACTGTTCTAAAGTGTTTTCATGGCTGCTTGTACACAACACTGAAGAGGACCATTGAGAAGCAGTGGAGTTTTGCTGTTAGCATTGTCACTTCAAAAGAGTTTCATTTTTAACACAGCTGTCTGAAGTAGGCATCCTGTAGCACTCCTTCACATATCCACTTCTTAGGTGTATTTACTTGAACCTCAACCTTGGGGAAAAGAAAAGACTCAGATGTAAAAGACTTGTTAATGATCACAAAACTTCGATTAGCTGAAATGTCTGTAAAATCCATAAACAAGCATTTAACTGTACAATGAATGTTTAACTGACCAGTGGTTTTTCCTTTAACACAGGGTATACCAAAAAAACAAACTCAAACCAAAAATGCTCAGCCTGGGTAAGAAGTCTTAGTCTCTGAGGGCTGTGAGCCAGTAGACTTGTTTTATAGCAGCTGAGATGTTGGTGAATTTTTTTTGCATTTTGGTGTTCAAAATAGTTGCAGCACTTGTACAAAGACTAAGGTTACTAAACAACATTTCTTTTTTACATTTGCTAACTTAAAGGTCAACTGGCACATCCCATTGATTTCTTTTTTTCAGATACTGTAGTTAAACAAGTTCTACAAATAAATTTATTACAGGTGATTCATTGAATGCTTGCAGCAGCACAGTAGAGTTTAATTTTGAATGTAATCAATAGGCCTCCATATTTCCAAAACAATGCACAGCTAAAATAACTTTGATACATACAGAGTGGAACTCATGGTCACTGACATTTTCAGTCAATAATGTTTTTGAAAAACAACAAACAATACGTTTTAAATCAACTACAGATTCATTGTTCTTGTGGTACAAAGGTAACTACTTCAGATATAATAAAAAAAAAAATGCAGGAAAAAACCACTCCTCCCTCCCCTCCATAAGAAAAAAGAGCTGTTGCAATAATGTTTATTTCTTGTGGAGGAAGTAATAATCAGCAGTAAAAAGCAGCAAAGGATGGTGGCCAAAATCGCTTATGGTAATATCTTGAAAGCACTCTGCTCATTTCCCTCTTGGTTTTCTTCAGCTGCATAGCATTTTTACATAGGAATTTTTTCCCTCTTCAACGGTTAATCAACTGAATAAATTTTAAAACCTCTTCCTTGGAAAATAACATATAGATATATGAGTATTTCATCTTCAGTTTGAAGGAAGTATATATAATATGGGTATTTTAGCTTCTACTTTGATCTTCTACTTCAAGGCTGCAAAACAGAGCTGCCTTTTTATAGAAATCAGTTTAAAGGGGAAAGGTGAGCAACTTCTGAATATACAGTTGAAAATATTTAGGGATTCCTTGAAGTTCAATCTGACTTAAAAGTTGGCTTTGCTTCAAGTAGGAGGTTGGACCTGATGATCTCCAAAGCTTCCTTCTAACCTAAATTATTTTATGATTCTGAACAATGCTCTTCAGCTGAAGGTCTCAAAGACTCTAAAGTAAAAGTGATATCAAAGAGAAACCAGGAGTACAGTGTTTAAAAGTTAATCTTATTTCTTCAGATATTCTTTAAAAGACAGTAGCTGCCTCTTTAGTTGCCCTTATGCATGGAAAAGCAACATAAACCCAAATCCCTCTGGCTCTTGTACAACTGAGGAAAGGGAGGTTGGTTTCAATTTAATAAAACTATTGGAAAACTCCAGTTTTGCTTTAACACCATGGACTGTCCTTGCCATATAAATTTTAATATAAGAAATATCAACAATTTCCACTGTTTGTTAATCTCATGGGGAACACCACAGATGGCTTTCTTCCAGATCTCATCACCTACTTTGAGTTTTGCGACTTTGAATATGAAATGTTTCTTGTCATAAATTGACAGTTTTTGTTCCACCCTAATCCCACAAGGCTTTTCTAAAGAAAAAGGAGATGTAACAATCAAATTGCATGATAGGAAGTGACAGGTTGATTTGTAGCTTTTAAAAGACGGCTGCTATTATTATTAGACAATTTGATAGAGTGTAAAAATGTAATTCTCTATTCTACAAACACTTTAGTGCAGTTTCAGTAACCAAGCTGTATTTCACTTATATTTTATTCATTGGGACTTTTGTCCTTACTTCCAGGAATATAGCAAATGTCTTATGTCAGAACATTTTTATAGCTCTTTCTTACAACCCTCCAAATTTTCACACTATGTTGCCATTCAGGCAAATATGTGGGGAAGCCCTGTTTTAGATTAAATGTTAAATGGTGTATACTTAGTTACTGTCTTTTCAAATGCATGTGGCTGTATAACAACTCATTCAGTTCCATCCGTCATAATCTAACGCCTTTCCCGTTAGGAGGTATTTGGTCCCCTGAGCCTGGATAAGTAGCTGAAAAGTGGGTCTCCTTGGCATATTCTGCAGATTACTGAGTGAAGAATTTCAGGGCTAATTTACTTAGCCTTCAGATTTTAACCTGGGAACAACTCCTGAATTTCCATGATTTTGGGACCTGACCTGCTGCCAGCTATGGCATAAAACATGTCAAGAAAAGAAGATATGGGCCATTCAGCACATGTGCAACATCCTTCTAAATGCCTTCCCTAAAAAGATTAAACTAAATCTATTTAAAATCTGACATAAGATGCATGTGATATGTGAGTCGGTCCAAGCCATCCACAGCAGTGATGGATGCCACCTCCACTTCACTAAAGTCAATAAGGAAAACAAATCAGTAAGAAAGAACCACCTGGCTTTACGTGTTGTGCATCTCTTTCCTCAGAAATTAGAGTTATTAGTAGACAGTAAGATAAATTAATTCTTGTGGACTTTTCACTTTCTTTTCACTGCAATTGAAGTCTGAGGATTTTTATGGTTTACTCCCACATTGTTTTACTGATTTACTTAGAATTACATTGGTTATTCTTGAACACAGTTACCATTAAAATCTACCTGTTTAACCCTCGTTTCTGAAGTACAGACAACCCAGTGGTGACCAAGGGGTACCAAGGTGCATTGCTGGTCCTCCAGTTTCTCTACTGTTCTGATTCTGCCTTAGTTTGACCCTTTTGGAATAAACTGAACTGCATAAAAGCAATGTGGACAATCAATTCTCAGGGTTCAATTTCACTTTAAAAAAACAAGCAACAAATGCCAAAAGATCTGACAAATAGAGGGAACAACCTTTTAGCCATTTTTAATCCGATAGAGGACTTTGGATCACTGCATAACTAAAACAGTGAAGGATGACTGAAGTTTCATTTTCCAAATCAATCATTTTCCTTTGTAGGTTAAAAAAGACAATCTCTTCTCTCACTGATAAATGGCCAAATATCTCCCAGAACTTATAACATTTCCCAATGTTCAATTAATCTTCTTGTACGGAATATATTTACCCTAATAGACAGCAAAAGAGAGAGAAGCAAGACCTGGGAACAGAAAAGTATAAAATGTTATCATGGGAAGAAAGAGCACATTGCTGCAAAACACAACATTCACCAGAAGTAAAATGCTGCCACATTTTCATGACATGAAAAACAGCAATCAAAAAGGGGATTGCTAAATAGGTTTTCCCACATTTCTTCAGATGGTTTAAACTTATATTCCACATTTAAGTAATAAATACCTGCCAATTATCGGTCTGTAGAAACTGTTGTTACCAATTACTACACAAGACCAACCAAGAGCTGAGGCCCAAAGTGCATATGCCATGTGTACGCAAATTATCGCTTGGTTTAGGAGCTGGAGAGACAGCACACCTTGAGAAAGAACTCCCCTAAGAAAGGGAATCTATTGTCAGCAGACCAACTATTGCCAGCACCTGGCTTAGATGTCATAACTACCTCTCTTCTTTGACTGTGCAGCATGTCTTGGAACCCTGGAGAGCAGGTGGCTTGAATTTCTCATTAATCCGTTGTAGGTAGAACAGTGAGAGCTAAGGCACAGCTGACTGAACGTGGCTCTTCATCTCTTCCTGCCGTCCACAGGCAGCCTGCAGGAAAGCTGGGAACTGCATTCACTTCTCCTAAGTGCTAATTACATTTCTCAGTTGCGAGGCAAATGTCTTGCAAATCCCAAATAAAGTTATGTGAGATACTCACCCAACGTGTATTATAAATGTCCAATAAATCAGGGAACTTTTAGATATATTTGCAGAAGTCTGCTAAGTTTGGCTACAATGAAATACTTCATTATTCAGCAGCTGTGGCTGTAATCTCTGCAGTCATTTTATTATAACGTATAGCTCTCTAAGCTATTAATATGAGTGGTGCAACCACAAGGAGGGTAAATGGTTAGACATGAGACAAACAGCATGACAATAGCTCCATTTTGAAGAAAATCCCAGAAAGGTTTTGCAACATTTTTTGCTGTCTATTTGGTTAGTTGGTTGGTTTTTAATTAGGCTAATAATACAGGTATCATGAAAGTAGGCCTTGTTTGAAAAGACCCGCAGTCCACAATAAAATGTGCTTATTCTTGGCCAGAGATATGCAAATGTGTTGTAGCACTTTCAGTTCTGATCCACACGACCTCCAGGCATTTTTATCTGATCTCTAGAGCTAATACCAGAAAAGTGAGGTCCATGTGCCATGTATATGTTGACTTTGAATTAAAATTATTTCATAAGTAATTTTTCTAGGAAGAAAAATGACAAAAATTAATGTGTGGGAAAGTAAAGCATGAGAAGAAGAAAAACTGGCCTGAAATGAGAATTCCTCTGGTTTTTTTCTATCCTGGGCCACAGTGTTAATATCATATATTATTCTTCTCTTCTTAAATTTCTCAATTTCCACTGCAGTAACACAATCCAATTGTGATACCTTTTGTTGTGAACACTGCAGAAAATGTCGTGAAGAATGGAGTTTTAACATAAAAGATTTCCATGAAGGCTCTCTCTAATTGGTGGGGTCTGGAAATTATAAATCTGTTTTAAAGTCCGTTAAGTCCCTACCAGCTGTGGTGGTGACAGGAGTGTTTCATGAGAAAGAACATTTAAATGGGTAAAACTAGATTTCCCCATCATCTCTGTCCCTCGAGTGATAACTCGGGCTACAATGCAGTTGCTTCTGCATTACCCACTTAAATGGAAGACAAGAATTCCCTTCAGTGAGGTAATTAGTGCAGTAAGTAAAGGCAGACTGCAAAGCAGACATCAGACTGGATGATCACAGTGTTACCCCTGGCCCTCCTGGGCCTGAATGCAGTTTCATTTCAAGATGGTAAAATACCACCTCAGCTCTTCAGGGGCAGACCATAGCCAAAGCATTCAAACACACAAAATGAAACTGTTCTGCATCCAGATATAAAGATTTCTAAAGTCCAGAAAGACATGAGACAAAATTAACTGTAATTTCATAATAGTCCATAGTGTCAGTAAAAGCAGGATGATTGAGGACCGTACAAGTAACACTATAATTTCAGCTAATGTTTCCACCCCAAAGTGCCATTTCCAGAGCTAAAACACCAGCCACCCGAGAAACATGAAATTGTTCTCGCACAAGAATATTCTCTAACTCAGAATAAAACACAACAAACTACCTAATTATATTCAGATCAGGCACTCTCAACAGATGTTATGCATAGGATCAATATCAAAGTGCAGTTACCCTGATAACCCACAACTGTAATTATGATCTAAATAAGCAAAGAATAGAATAAAGCAGAGGACCAGATGGATAGTTCTGTATAAAAGCAACTTCAGATACTGTAACGTGACAATGATGATGAGCCCACCACACTTAAATAGGTTTTGCCAAATAGGCGGGCACCCAGAGCATATGTTTGAAATAACAATCAGGAATCAAAATTATTGTCTAGAAAGCATAGCACTGTGACACATAGCACATAGCATTCCTGATTAGGGTGAATACTAAGTCTTTAAGTAGGTACTAAGTCTTTAAGTACTTCAAAAACAAGAAGCTAAGGGACTAAAGATAGGAAATTCCTAACTTGTCATCATATTACCCTTCTGCAGCCACACGTTTGTGGCAGATTTTAACCCACATACAACAACCAAGTGTCCACTGAAACCAATCTTTGTTAAAAGCTCCTAAACTTTGTAAGAGGTACTTCTTTGGTCTTAATGACAATTATATGGATGAGTGGAGACATAAGCATAAGAAGAAAGAGAAAAGTATAAAATGGTAAATACCAGGCAAAAAATGAGGATGACGATTGATCCAATTGCTTACAAAAAATATTTTCTAGTGAAATGAAATGCAATTTATGAATTGTAATGTAGTTCACGAAGTCTGTCTCAAAATGGCATCCCTTTATTTCTGTTTTTCATCTAGCAATCTACAATGAGCTCCTGAGCATGAACTGTAGGGTACCGTAGCATGCCTAGCTATGAAATTTCAATGCTGTGGAGGGAGTTGCCTATCGCTAGACATTTCAAAGTGCTCCAGAGGAGGATGTATCTTAAACCCTCTTCTCTTCAAGGCAATTGCCCACAGTATTATTAACCCAATATGACTTTTCTTAATATATGTTATTTAGTTTGCAGGTTGCTTGCAAAGGGTATATTTAGACTGTTTTCCATAGCCAGCTCACTGTTTAGATTATGAGATATTGCTCTAAATCATTTGTTACATAATTATAGGAAAATAAGACTTTTCAAATTACAACAGTAACAAAATGGCTAAATCCACCTTTATTTAGGGTGAGATAATCCTTAATTTAGGAAAGTGGTCTGAATTCAGAGTAGAGTAAAAGCCCTTCCAGTTGTCTCCGTCCTCTCCTATACAGCACCCAGAGCAAGCCAGGCACCTCCAAGCAACCATCCCTTGGGCTTCAACAGAGTAGGAAGCTTCTTCATGTCAGGCAATTCAAAGTGCTCCAAAGGAGGGCATGCCTAAAAACCTCACCACCTTTTCAAGGTAGGCAGCTGCCTTAAGAAACCTCAAATGAATGACCAAACTTCACTTGTGACAGCAGTTCCCACAGTTTCCATGGCTTAGAGGAGTTTTGTGCTTAAAGCATTTGCTCAGGGATCAGGAAACTTGAGTCCCGTTCCTGCCTTACTTGATACACATATCACCACCTAGAAGTGCTCACACAGAGAACAATTATTGCAACTTTCCAAAGATCAAAGAAATCAGTCCAGGCTAGAAAACAGCGAACAAAAAAAAATGGGACAAAACCAAGTAAACATCTATTTAAAGGTATGCTTGAGGACACTACTTTTTCAGTAATTGCTCTTGATATAAGTATGCTGCAATCTGCAGTGTTATGTAGAGAGACCTGAGCTAGCTGTAAACTAGCTCTTCTGCCACCAACAATCTGGTCTCAACAGCATGAAGCTTTTGCCAGCTTAAGTTGTCCTGCCTTTTGCTACTAGAAAATAATTTTGCTGGAATGTGAAATTGTTCTTTTTCATAAGGATTTTTCTCTCCAAAAGCCTGACAAGAACACTGATAATGCTTTTCCCCTAGTGTTTGATTAAGCCCTGGTGCAAGGAAATCTAAAATCAAGGGAAATGTAGTTCATAGCACTTCTTAGTGTGGGGCTTGAGGTAAGGAAGTTCTGGTCCCAGCTATTCATATGTCACAGATAAAAGGGAAAAATACTGTGGTCTTGGCTAGAAATAAGCAGGTAGGAACAGCACGTAGGAAATCGCCATGTTAATGCTGCTGCTTAAACTCTTATGATATGACAGTCTCCAAAAAATTAAGGTTAATTAAGCCAAGGAGTAACATTTTTGGACCCTTTCAGGATGGAACACAGTGGTTTCAAGCTCACTTGCAGGGTACTGGACCTCTTCACTTTTAAGAAAGAGCCTTCACACAGAGGTCTGCTGTGTTTTAACTGAACTTTTCTGAATGTCCTAATGTCAACAATGCCTCAGCTAGACACAAGAATTCATGCAGAGAGAAATGTCACCGGGCTGGGGAAGGAAGGCAGCGCCCTGCCTCGCACAGCACAGAGTGAGTCTGCTGACACTACACAGGCATGATGCACTCCATGTCTGATTACACTGCAGCATTCCCGCTGTTTTAATAAGACTTTTCCTCTCAGAAGAAATAACTAACAGTGTCATGTCGTGGGGTGGCTTTCTCACAGCTCTCAACAGTTGAGACTTGTAAATGACTTTCACCAGTGACCTAAATTAAACTCAACGAGAACCTCACGCCCACAACTTCAGAGGCCCCCTCTGTGCATGTACAGCTTCACCTGCATCGTCTGGGGCAAGTCATTTGACTCATCTGAATGTAGAAGTGAGAGCACTAACTCAATACCCACAAATACACATATATACGGATGCCACTATTTCAATGTCGGGCTTTGGCCACCCTCACTGCTTCTCTGCTGCCCTCATCCCTGAATAGCACACATGATGGAACTGCAAATCAGCGACTTCAAAAACATTCATGTGAAACAGCACATTTATTTAAAGGCAAAATCATTTATCTGAATAAGATCAGGGTAGAAGAATGATATATTGTACTTAGACCACAACAGGCCTGGTAAACCTCATGAAAGCATATGGGTATTACCATTTTATAGTCAAAGAAACTGAGGAAAATTGAAATTCAGACTTTGTCTTCCCCTGTTCCCATCCTATAATAATTTTGATATTGTTCTAAAGTCCTCCCAAATTCTTCTTTTCAGCATGGCCTCTTTCACTTATCCTCTTGTTTTCCTGTGTGCTGTCTGCAGGTCCCTTTAGCTCTCTTCCCTTCCACTTTCCTTTCCCCTCCCTTCACTTCTCTTGTTCTACTGTACTTTCAAGAGCCTTTTACCTTATGCCACTGCCAATCTGTCTCCTAAGGCACTAAATCAGCACTTGTGGAAGGCGATCCTCCCCTGACTGACTGCTGCTTCTGTAAGTGCCAATTCAGCTCAGTGGGAGGCTGGTGGCCAGATGGCAGCAGCAGGACACACTTAAAAACTGTGATTCTTCTCTATCCCCCTGGAAAGGATGGGCTTACAAGACCCGGAGTAGGTGGTTCTGTTTGTGTTCTTATATTAAAAATTAATTTTGGGTAGATTTGTTTATTTGGACTGTTATCAGTGCTGTTTGCCCAAGTCCCGATAATTTTGATTCATAATATGCTTATCAGAGCCAAAAGTAGCTTTCAGTAGAAACAGACACCATGTGAAATTTTCTTAGCTTTGTGTTTTGTTGGAAGTTCTAATCTCAGACTGTGGCTAAATAGTGCGAACCTGTGAATAATCTGGAGAGAAGCTCAGGCTCACCTGTGCTTTGATGTTAGTGAAAGTCACAGTTTCCCAGTGTTCGCCTGGGGATGGAAGGCAACACAGCAAGCTGCGACAGCGAACACGGGCTTGTTCAGACCCGGGACACCAAAGCGAAACCTGGAGGTAGAGGCTGCAGGCAGGGTGTAGGTAAATCCCAGTGGAAAAATCAGCTCCACCATCGTGGCTTCCTAAAGAAACCGCACACGGTAGTAGAAATGAATCCCACAGACCCCGTGGGATCTGAGCATGCCCTGCTAAGTGAAACTACAGGCCGGTGCTATTCTGCTTGGAAAGGTTTTCATGGATTGTGCCCATGGGGAAAAGTTGCCCTACTCTTGAAATTATTTAGTCATGCTAAAACAGACACTGGAATTCTGCAAGGCTCATCAGTTTGTTTCTAGGGAAGTATTTAAATACTGCAAAAAATATGCACTACTTAAGAGTTAATTCTTGGTCCTCTGGTGAGTTCTTTCCAGAGAAGAAATATATGTGCTCTAAGAAGCTGGTAGTGGCATTACCATGTGAAGGAAATTTCTGATCTCAGGTCTACAAATATAAAACCTTACATAAGACTTTTATAGTGTTACAGTGATACTAATCTCTGTTTTATTCCTTGCATGGAAAAAACTGGAAGGCCTTGCAGAACAGTAATGAATGGATTATTTTAGACTGCAATAATGAATTAACTTAATCTGCCTTTATCTAGTTTTTGCATATTTTTTATTGTTCGAGCTTTCAACAGAGGTGATGATTAAATATTCAAAGCAGCATACTGTACTCCAGGCATATTTCAGCCAAGAACTCATGTATGTGGATACTTAGAATTATTCTCTATCCTATTTCCTGCCCACGCAGTTTCCCTGATCCATTGCTCAATCTGTCTTTGCTGCCTTTTGTTCACAATCTTTTTGCTCTTGCAAAAACACTCCCTGGTACTAAGACAGAACCTCTGTTGTCCCAAGACATCTTTTGAATAGTGAATGCACTTTGGCTCCAAGTTTCAGGTGATTAAGTAAGATCCTTCTAGCCTCTTTGGGTTCCTGTAGACTCATTTCAGCAACAAAGGATATGAAATTCCTGCTGGAGGTAACTCTGGGATACTCTGTGGTCAGGAAAAAACATGGTGAAAACAGTGAAAAGAAGACTCTGCAAGTTGTGAGGCATTGATTCACCAGGGTCAGCACTTCCCCCCTTCCTAACCTATATAAACCCAAAGTCCTTTATCTTCGCTCACACACAGGGTAACTCTAACTACTTTAGCCCAAAGGAAAAAGAAAAAAAAATAATATAGCTTTAGGTCAGTGAAGACAAGATCTAAAGTAGTTTGCCAAACCCTTCTAAAGTTTAAATTGTTTTGACAATAAAAAGGAACAGTTTAAACAAGAAGTCAATCATAGAATGAATCATAGAATGGCTAGAGTTGGAAAGGACCTTAAAGATCATCTAGTTCCAACCCCCCTGCCATGGGCAGGGACACCTCTCACTAGACCAGGTTGCTCAAAGCCCCATCCAGCCTGGCCTTGAACACTTCCAGGGATGGGGCATCCACAACTTCCCTGGGCAACCTGTTCCAGTGCCTCACCACCCTCACTGTAAAGAATTTCTTCCTTATATCTAATCTAAATCTCTTCTCTTCCAATTTAAAACCATTGCCCCTTGTCCTGTCACCACTCTTCCTGACAAAGAGTCCCTCTTCAGTTCTTCTGTAGGCTCCCTTCAGGTATTGATAGGCTGTTATAAGGTGTCCCCGGAGCCTTCTCTTCTCCAGGCTGAACAACCCCAGCTCTCTCAGTCTGTCTTCATAGGAGAGGTGCTCCATCCCTCTGATCATCCTCGTGGCCCTCCGCTGGACCCGTTCCAACAGGTCCATGTCCTTCCTGTGTTGAGGACTCCAAAGCTGGACACAGTACTCCAGGAGGGGTCTCACGAGCGCAGAGTAGAGAGACAGAATCACCTCGCGAGACCTGCTGGCCACACTTCTCCTGATGCAGCCCAGGACACGGTTGGCTCTCTGGGCTGCCAGTGTACACTGCCTGCTCATGTTGAGCTTCTCATCCATAAGCACTCCCAAGTCCTTCTCCTCGGGGCTGCTCTCCAGCCATTCTCCACCCAACTTGTATTTGTGCCTGGGGTTGCCACATCCCAGGTGCAGGACCCTGCACTTGGCTTGGTTGAACTTCATGCAATTTGCACGAGCCCACCTCTCCAGCCTGTCTAGGTCCCTCTGGATGGCATCCCTTCCCTCCAGCGTGTCAACTGCGCCACCGAGCTTGGTGTCATCAGCAAACTTGCTGAGGGTGCACTCTATCCCACTGTCCATGTCACCGACAAAGATGTTAAATAGTACTGGTCCCAGTACCGACCCCTGCGGAACACCACTCGTTACTGGCCGCCACCTGGACATTGAGCCATTGATTGTAACCCTTTGGATGCGGCCAAGTACATTTTGACCTTACTTTGAAATTTCAAGATGTTATTACCTCTGACTAGGCATCAACTTCAAATTAAATTCAACTTATTATTTAATAAATCCCATTTTCCTATGAATTTAACATGGATAAAAATTATCTTAGTTCTTTGAGCAACAGGCCTTTCTGAAATAGTACTTACTTCTCTGTCCTGGATCCCTTGATGTCCATTTCTTCTTCACTGTTACCCTTGCCCTTTCCCGCTTCTCATGCTGACCATATATTTGTACCACCTATCAAAAAAACTAAGTTTCCTGGTACAATCTTTTTGAAGACCTCAGCAGTAGACTCAACTGCAAGTCAAGTAGCTGGCTCCCAGTAATCAAGGTCAGACCTTTTAAAGCCATCTGAAATTTTATTGGTGGATGCATAATATCAAGCAAAAGTCATTGCAGAAATACCCTTCAAAATCTGTTTCTGTTCTCATCTGAGGCTTTTTAAAATGCATTTCCCCTGTGTTCCTTGAAGTCAGCTCTCAGTCAAGAAAATGTTAGTATTTCTTAGAAAGGAAGTATAAGGCAGATTTCTTATAAGGAATGAATATAAGCAAATCCAAAGGCAAGTCACTGTTTGAAGGTTTTCCACCTCCTTCTCCCTAGATAGTTCTAGTGCTCTTATCACTTTAATATCAAAGTGCTTTACATTAAGTCCTTGATCATCTTCTAATTTGATCAAAACAAACCTGTCTTTAATCCTTTCCCCCATATTTGAGTGAAAATGCGGATGTCTGTACAAGAAGGATTTAACTATTTCATCAGTGGGACAAATTATTCGGTTTGTCAGTGTCCTTTCCACACCTGGGCAGCATCTGAATTTTTACTGATTCTTTTCAAACAAAAATATAATTCCTGTTTTCTACAACTTAAGCTTGGCAAAATGGCCTCCAGCTGAGACAAACTTAAGACAGCTTTCCTGGCTTGGAAGTTCATTTGGCAGTATTAGCCTATGCACATAAAAAGTGCACAGTAATTCCAGAGGGTGGATTGAGAAAGTCAACACTTTACATATAGTAAGTCATATCCTAGGCTGCTGAAGTCAATGGAATTTTTTCCTATTAAATCTATATGAGTCAGTATTTCACTCCATACAAACTTCCAATATTTTAAAATTTTAATTTGAATATAGTAAAGCCATGCCAACAAATAATATGGAAAGAAAACAACCTTTCCAGGGTAAAGTGTTTTAACAAAAAGCTGATTTTATGTTGAAAAATAATTTTTAGTAAATTTTTGGAAGAATCCTTTTTTTTTATTATTCTTGAGTTGGAGACATTAAGTAATGAATAGAAGTGAGTAAAGGATGATAAGCTTCTTATTGCCACTTTAAACCAATTTTATAGCAGGGGTATAATTAAGTTCCACAGAACTATTTAAAACCTCTGTAACAAGGATATCATTGTCTATCAAGCTCTAAAGGCTTGTAGAGTAATTTCTTTGCCATATGTTTCGGTTTCATTGGAACACTCTTGCTTTCGTTCTAACTTGTATGGTCTTGGCTTGTATTACACTGTATTGTATCTTCCAGTGTGTTAGCAGAATGTAAACTATCGAAATAATTCATTTCAGGAAGTCTTGCCTCCAAATAAAACTATTTAAAAAAAGAAAAAAAAAAAAAGGATTGCAGCTTCCAAAATGAAGTGTAGATAGGCTTTAGGCATCTGTATCCAAAATCCAGAAGTCCTCCTAGAGTGTGGCTACAATCAGGAGGAAAACTTCGTTTGGTCTGAAGTTTCCTCAGCTACCTGCATGCATGTGGACATTTGTGCCCCAACATCCTGGAGCCTCACTTATGCTGGGGCTCTGGTGTTGTGTCATGTTTCACCTCCACCAGGTACGGACACCCAGGAGACAACCAAGCTCCCACCCACAATGCTAACTGTAGTACGAAACAGCAGTCAACATCCAAACTCAAAAGTTTAAGAACAATCAACCCCACCAAAAAACAGTGTATAACTGTATTGTGAGGAATAGAACAGATAACGAATTTCCATCTTGTCACTAGATTTTCAAGTCCGCATTGCACAAGGTCCTTCCCCCTTGCTCTGAACACCTACGTGCGTTCTTGTATCTCTGGGTTCTTCAGCGGCAAATTACAAGTGAGCTCCACCCTCGAGGGAAATTCATAGCCACTCTGTTCTCTGCTTAACAGCCTAATTTCAGTATGCTGCTAGGAATTAATATCTTTAAAATCTTCACCTCTGTCAGATTTGTTTGAAAGCTGTTAACAAGTAATTCATTGTAAAACACACATACAAGCTTGGACACGCACACACACACAGAGAAAGGGCCCATGACTTACTGTCTTGTTTCCGCTGTGAGTCAGGTGGTAGATATCTATTACATAATAAACACATTTATTTTCTGTGATGACTTATATGGAATCTCTTTATGTAAAGTACCGTGTGACTTGGTGCTGTAATGCTGCGAGTTTCTCATACTGTAAGGGATGGCTGTGGTCACATCTCTACTCTTATTTTTACTGTTTGTCTTCTTAGCCCTCTACAAAGTCAACAACCTTGTCAGCTCCTGTTAAAGGTAACTCCTTGCTAAACTCCATGTTTTCAGTGGAGAATGGTGTCTTTAAATGTTGGAGGAAAAGGGCACAGAAATCTTAAAAAAACCCAACTTTGATGTTTATTGACAGATGTTTATTAAAATGTCTTTGTCATCTTCTCAAACAACAATTGTAAATACAATTTGTAATCTCCCGTGTTTTAAGCCAGCATAGTAGTTTCTCCTTTTTCTTTCTTCTAAATGTCATACCACAATCAATTCAGTATTGAGGTTTTGTTACCCCTGTGGGATGTGCTAAAATGATGGTAGTACAGACAGACCTAGTTAGGCTGAATCAGTTTGCAGATCATTTTTATAAATATTAAAAAGAAACCCCTCCAGACTAAGAAAGCAGTGGCACATACGAGTGCTTGTTGTTTGCACTGCCTGCCAGTGAAATGTTTTGGTTGCTTAGGCACAACCAGGCGCAAATTAATCAGGTTTGACTGAGCTACATCCTAGCTAAATCCTTATCTTCTGCAACATTGATTTCAAAGCCTACAGTAGTTATTTCATATATCTTATCATTATTCAAGGCCCTTTGGGGGAGTACCCTAATTTCATAAACATATTATGCTTTTTTGAAAGGAAAAGTGAAACATGTGCTGCAGGGGGAACCTTTGTAATTTGTTTTGCTTACAGATATGCTGAACTACATAAGCTAAAAAAAAAAAAAAAAAAAAAAAAAAGAATCCCAATGTGCACAATTATTTCCTGGCAAGAAGCTGTTATTTTTGTTCAAGTAGATCTAGATCTGATCCTCCGAAACCGTGGGCTATTTTCCCCAAATTTATTCACTGTAGAGCAGAGACCTGAGCTGACTCTCACCCTCTACTCAAATTCCACCCATGATACGTGGGACAAAGGGAAAAGCTGATGTTGGAAAGTTACTGTTTTCATTAAAAATGGACAGGAAGTTCTTTGAACACTGATGAGTGTAATGAACCATGATGCTGCATGGATTTATGTGTCAGGATTGATTGAGCTGGTCATTTAAGAAAACACTAGTTCTAATTCAAGCATCTCTACAGCTCTTCTGTTTATTAAACCATCTTCAGTGTAGATTCTCCAGCATGCAACAGCAAGCAGGGTTACACTGAAGGATTTCCTTCCATTTAGGCATCTGTAAGATGTTCTTTGCCTCCCCAAATTCCTATTGTCATAAAATTCTTAATTTTTTTTTAATACATTTGACTGAAATAGGTAATTTGACTGAAACGGGTGTATTGATTCAAAAGGTGGGGGGAAGGGCTGACTCTGACAGATGCAGACAACATAATAACATAAGCCCCGTTCCCTGAGGAAGAAGAGTCTAATAAAGAAATCTTGTTCTTTCCCAAACCAAGGAAAGAGCTGTCAGTTCTTCTGTTAGAGGTCAGAAACCACAAGCCCAGAATGAGCCGCCTGATAAGCACAGTTGCAAGAGGGAAGGACCCGAGAACTAGATATCATCCCTTGACCAGGAAAATATTTTCAAAACAGAAGGAGGAGAAAGGTGCAGGGAACCAGGGACAAGGAAATCACTCCAAAGATCTGAGATTAGGAAGGACAGCAGGTAAGAATTTGGGTAGGCTGAAGTCAGATATTAAAAAGACGATGAGCTGTGGACAGGGCAAAAATGCTATATCTGGGAGAGCGCGGTAAACAGCAACATTTGGAAGTAATTATATTGAATTTATATGGGGCAGAAGTCTTGTTATAGCACACAGTTTGTGACAATAGAATAAAAATAGAAAATAACAGCGCGGTTAGATAGAGTAGGCAGATGGATGAGCACTTCGCTGAAACACTGTCTGCATTAGGGAATGCTACCTGTTTAAAATTGAAGATTAGTTTTGTCATCTGGGGCTAGAGAACCTCTTGCATGGATTTTTGAATGATATAGGGAAAGGGTCATGGCTTTCCTGCTGTGTCCTCTGTATATTACCTTGTAATATCTCTTTCTTTTTGTTTCATTTCTTATTTATGGATTTTTATTCCTTGCCTCTTCAAATCTTCCCCACTGTTCTGTTTCTCTCATTTTTGCTTGTTTTTCAATACCTACTGCAGCCTTCCTGTTCATTTCATGCAGAACCAAACTCAAATGCCGCTGAAAATGGAAAAAAAAAGGTAAAAGTGCTATTTGATATTATCTTCACTTTCAGATACATTTTTTCCTTGCATTTTGATTATCATTTCATTGATTACCATTTCCTGCCTTGCCTGCATCTCCTGATGTGAATTTGATCATTGCTGTTCATGTGATTAATATTTAGACTATATGATACAGCACTAGGAATTTGCCTAGGTTTCAAAAATGCTGTTACCATATGACTCACAAGTGCCACATTGATGGCCTTGAAGGTCAGTCATCTCTTTATGCAGGGGCCAGGTGCTCAATAGGCAGTAGAGGCAAAATCTTCCCAAGGTGTGTTATTGCTGATTTAAATAGCAACTGGCAAAGACCCAACAACAGGATTCCAAGGAAAAAAAAAAAAAAAAAAAAAAAGAGGAGGAAAAAACCCAACAGCAAAGCAAAACTCCTTTCTTCCATATTCCTTAATAAATCCTTACAATTGTTATTTGACCGACACATGCACAAAATGGGTTATACTTTTTAAATCAAGGTTACTCTAGGCCTCTTGATCTTGGTTTAATTTTGTAACTCTCCCTCTCTTTGTTTGCTGATCACTTGAATAAAGAATCTGGGTATTCTTACAGTGCTCTCCTGGGTGGCTGGTATTGCTTATTGAACCTAAATACCACACACCCACCAAAACCTCAAACAAATGTCTGGTGGCAGATTCTTGTACTAAGACAAACTCCCACTTTAATAAAGGGAGGATTTGCTTGGGAGAATACAGCAAACTTTAAAGGGAGTGATGGCTGACATTAGGACAGGGACAAAGCAATTCAGAGTGCTGGGCAGTCACAGTTCAGCAAAAGCAGGAGAGCCAGGGAAAGAACTGTGATTTATTTATTTATTTATTTGTCTAGCCTGTTCTCTGGGAAGAAGAAAAATGCAGTGCCTATTATTGTAAGTTGATAATCTGTTCTTCTGAACAGAGGCTGATGAAGGCTGAGTTTTAAGACGCCCAGCAAATACACAAAGGTCATAACTCATTATCCACACTCCCCTGAGAAATCACTTGTCCCATTTCTGAAAGAAAAATAGTAAGATGGTTAAGATGGTATCTTACTTTAAAAAAAAAAGTCTTCTTAAATAAAAAAAAAATAGAAGAAGGAAATATTAAAAATGCAATGAAAATAAAGGCAAAGGGCTTAAAATATTAATTGCAGAATCATTTCCTCTTGCTTTATTTTCATGGATCAGCCCCCGTTCCTGAGGAAACAGGAGAAGAAAGGCAGCAGCGGAGAGTCAGTGCTCTCACTTGTCACTGTCAGTGCCTGCTGCGTAGGGAAAATGCCAGTGTGCCGAGAGCCAGCAAAAGCCTCAAGGGGGCAAACTATTCCTAATGGCTGTGAAACTTTGGAAGCAAACAAAAATATGAAAGAGCAAAAGCCCTGCATCGTGCTTCTGCACCGCGAAGGACTTTTCTCAAATGTCTTTGAATCTTTCTTGTTTCAAAATAATTTTCAAAGGATTTTGCCAAATACTGCTGTGAACTCCAGAGGATGCAGAATATACCTGGTTTTTGCTTGGATTTTGCAAAGCAGCAAGTGTTCACAAGGCCCTGATCTTGCTCAAACCGGTATCAGTGGCTCACATTGTGTGTGGAAGCCTTGGCTCCGAGAGTAATTGCAGCCATTCTTAAAGAGTTTTCTGCTGGTGTTCAGTGCTTCATGCAGTGTGATTAACAAAGCTGAAGTGCCTCAATTAACAAACTTCAAAAAGCTTGGTGTTGGGCTTTATCCAGGGAAGATGCAATCAGTGTGCCTAGAACACTGGAAGCATGTTAAATGTTGCCTAATATCCTCAGTGGGGCAGTAATCCTCATTGTAACATGTACTGCTATAAGGAGCCCCCCAGCAGGCACAAATTGCAAAACCCTTCCCTCACATAAGTCTCCTCCTGGTCTTCCATCGTATGAAACATGATCAAACCAGCGAGGAATTGCATGTCATTTTCACTCCTTTCCACTTTTTCACCTGCTGAGTAAGCAAAAAGGTAAGGCTACCTAGCACTTATCAGATAAACCTATGGACATGGTTTTCTGTTCTAGGTCTCCACAGAGCCCTTGGTCTTCACAGAGCCAGTGGATGAACTACCAGGGGCTCCCTGTTCACACAGGGTTGGCTCCTCTCTTGTCTCTTAACACCTGGATGAGCCTGTGGCTGGAACTACCAGTGGCTCCCTGATCACATAAGGTTGTCTCCCCTCTTTTCTCTGACAAGAAGTTTTTTAAGAGAAAGTGAAAGTACATGGAGGCAAACAGTAGCATCTCTTACTACATTCTAGGGGTAAAGGGGATTGCTATATTTTGCGATAATGTTAAGTACATAGATGATTGTGTGGTGGAAGGCCTTCAGGCAAAAAAAGAAAAGTATGACAAGGAATGAGTTGAATACCAGATAAGATGTTCTGGCAAACTCTGAAGTTTCACCAAACCTTCACTAGGATTTTTTGCCAAGGTTGTATGAATCATCCTAACTGCACTCATATAGAACCACAATTTAGCCCTGCATGGGGGCAGAATCCATGCTCTGTCACTGAAAACAAATGAGAAAGCAGTGGGCTGAAAAATCTCTCTGAAGCACTCATGTTTAACTAAGTTGAGGCATGCTTGTCTTATTTGGGTGTACTGAGATTTGAGTAATTTCCTGATTTTCCTAACACTATGGCTCACTTTTATCAGTTCTCACAAACACTGGCACCCTCTCCTCTTAATTCCAATATATGTTTTTTCTCTTCATGTTTCTTAGCTAGTTTCCTTGGAAGAGCAGCCAACTGCTTTCTTCCTTAGCCAAGCAAGCACTGCAACTTTCTATCACGTTCAGGAAATAGTACATCCACCTTTTTGTCATTATTCTTCTCAGAGGGCCATCAATTAGGTCCCATCCCTTTCAGAATTTTGTAAAATGGATGTGATATGCCTCCAAGACACCTTCCTTTCAGCTCATTTTTTAATCATAAATTTCATTCTTATCTCTACTGGCTATCGGGGATATTATTCAGCTCCTCTGATAGACCAGGAAGGCCTAATTCTACCTTCAGTGCATGTCTGAAACTCTAAGTAGCTGCATTCAGCAGCACGGTGGCAGATTGGGAAGCTCCCTAGGTGCAAATTTGATACAGCATTACAAGTCTTGCGAAGTTTCAGTTTAATAACATGATTTGATAAGACTCAAGAAATGGCTGGAATCATGAGGAATAAGGGGAAGGTGATGTGGGACTGCAAAGAGGAATCTAAATGAGACGGAGGTCTTGTGTCTGAAAGTGGGATGGTTGCTACAGTCTTTATTTTTGGTGTCCAGCATGTTCTGCAAGGGGTGATAACAGACAGCATTTAGATTGCAGAAAACAGAACTGGCTGAAAATTGAGAGAGCATTTTCACTAAAATATTGATGAAAATATGTTTTCTGATTTTGTGTGCTAAAAGCTTGTTTCAATAAAAATTTTCCAACCAGCTCTAATAGCAGGCAATAAAGCTGAGTGAATTGAACTAGAACAATGGAATCGTTTTTATGATATATATGTTATCTAAGAATGAAGGAAAAGTACTGCAGTGCACTTGCAGACTGACAATGACTTCAGAACTAATAATGTCACTGAGAAATATTTAGACAGATTGGAGCTGATTAACACAGCCAGACAGGACAGTGCAAAATAGCCAAGATATGCGCTGTAGCAGAGACAGATACAGAGCGTGCAATGCAAGTCTTTGTTTTCCAGACAATGACATAACTTTTAACCTTATTATTATTTTCTCAAGGCTATTTCTCCCATGTATACTCACGAAGGTTCTTGAAGTGACAACTGCCCATCAGATGTAACAAATTCCTCCACTAAGGGCCATATTGTGGCAGCAATTTTAAGCAGTGATTTTCCTTGATGTTAAGACTACATGATGTATCTTTTTTTACATACCTCAGAGGAAACCCACCATTTTGTCACATTTCTATCAGCCAGAACAATCTTCAAATTTCTAAACATCTTTGTGGGAGACTGCCAGCATGAATTTAAAAATAGGGTGATGAGAAAGTGTGAAGTATACACCATATGTAGCCCACTCGTCTTCTAAGGAATGTTTACATAACAAATAGGTAAATTCTTTCATATCCATGGGATATTTCAAGTGTGATCAATAGACAATTATTTTTGACAAAAAAGTGAAAAGAATAATGTGTAAATTTATTTGTTCTGAGGTAATATGAGGGTAGTTGAATATGGAGTTATCTTGTATTTCTAATCAGTTAATTACAATGTTCAGAATACTCGGATTACAGATTATAAATACAAATTAATTCATTAAAAAATAGGCTGAATTATTGAGGAATTTATGAATTTGATTTTTAAAAAGTAATTAATGTCTTTTGCATCTGATATTCTATAAGATTCAGCCATAAAAAATAGCTAAGTGATTTTCAAAATCAGTATTTAAATCACTCAATCACTTTTAGGACATTTCCATTCCAGATATGCAGTCAAAAAGATAATAAAAAAGTAAACGCTGGGAATGGTTCACATTGCTCGTCTTCTACAGTTATTGATGTAGAAACTGAGATTAATATTCTATAGATAATACAACACATTCAATATAATATTTGCATTCTTTAAAAACATTGATGTATGATGTTGACATTGTCAGTAACCTATTTATTTGTTGAACTTGACATCTGATCTTGATTGCACATGAAAGGAGGGGGAAATCAATCAGAGTTGTTAACAATTCTGTTTTGAAGCAAAGAAAATGAGTGTTCAGTGCTGGAAAATGACTGATTGGCACTTATTAGGATCAATAAAAAACACAAGAAATGTTGACCATGAAATAATTTTCTGCCTCAATGGAAATGTCAGTGAAAACCGAACTTCAATTCATTTTGTACTACCATATCAAAACCCAAATGCATTTTTAGATTGTAAAGGCAAAAAATCCCTCAATTTTGCAAAATTTTAAACTATCTCTAGGTACAAGGGATTCATAATAATTTTTATGGAAAATTATAATGGTTTAAATTTCACATGCTCTTTTTCCTACGCCATTTATAGATTGTAATGTTGATCACCTCTCTGATGTTTATAAACCGAACATTTTGAAATATTGTGGCTATAATCCAAGTAATAGGAGAATCTGAAGAAAATATTTGATTTAGGATTTTGAAGCCATAGAGTATTGCAAAGAAAGTATCAAATGCCACTGCTAACAGAAAACAAGCATATTTTAGAAAAAAAACCTTCACAAAAATTTCATTTGTGATTGTGAAAAGGCAGAGACTGACAAATAATCTGAAAGCCCCTGGTTTTAGACTGAGCACTTCTGAAAGATTTTCATGAGCTCAAATGTCCTTCAATCCTTGCTTGTGCAGCAGCAATAGCTCACCGTTTCTCTGCCCATGGTGTGAAAGGAGCACTTAAGGAACACGATTGGAGGAATAAGTCAGCTTCTTTCATCTTTACAATCTGACTTTTCCCCTTTGGAGTTGTTTCCAACAATTCAACTTTCATAACATTACGGACTATTTTGCAGCAACATTTCTCTATCTTTTTAAAACTGTTTGTAGTATTTCTGAAAACAGTAAATGCTTTTCTGAGATACTACTATTATTTCAGTTGATAGTTCTTTGCAGCTGAAGGACAACATAGTTCAACTTCTCTTTTCTATTAAAACTTTCAGACTGTTTTTGCCAAGCAAAAGGCTAGAACACCCTTTACACTCAAACAGCTGAAGATATTTTTTTTGTCAAGTTTAACCTTGTTTTTCCCATTTCCCCATTTAAATGTTTCCATAGGAGCAGCACATATTCATTTTTGGTTCATTAGATTATCTAACTTGATCACTTGTTTGCAAATCAGTTCAACCCACTGCTTGAGGTTCACTGTAAGAAACTTTTGGGTTTTTCCAAGTAGCTGTCTCTCAAAAGTTCAATCCTTACGGTTCTTTGCTAACGCAATGGATGCCTTACACTCTGGTTTTTGTTGTGATTTTTTTTTTTTTTAACAGTGACATCAGCAATATCACATCTCTTTAACTTGTCTGTGATTTTCCAGGATCTGCACCTGCTTCAATATTGCTTTTTGCACTTGATCGATTGCCTTGGTAGGTCTCTTTGGCAACATGCTGCATGTTGTTTTGTTATTTTGCTTCTTTGCTTAGGTACTCAAAGCTGCTGGCATATTTCCTGCAGACTTACTATCTTGAAAAGAAAAATATTACTTTGTTTTCTGAGGTCAGAATTCAGTTTCCTTCCTTTCCCTTTTTTGCCCGGTGGGAAATGCACTTTACTTTCCTGTTTTTCTCATTCTTTTATTGCAGCACAGAATGCCCCAAAGTATGTGCTAATGCAACTGGTTCCCTTGTGGAACTGCTGAAATTATCTGCCTAAAGTGCGACTCTTTTCTTTTTTAACTGTTCAGTTTGGTCATTGCAGTTGGGAAGTACAATAACCTGGCTTTCTGCAGTTTCTTTCCAGCTTCTTCCCACTGTCTGCCAGCGTATTACTGCGCGGTACAGTTTGTGAGGCTTCCAGCCAGCTTTTTACACCCTGTGGGTGTCCAGCAAAGGACAATTGCTCTAAAAAAGTAAAGAAGAATGGGATAGGGACTATGTGATACCTGTTGCCGATGCCCCAAAAGGGAAACATCCTGCATAGAAATGAACAGGTGAGTCTGTAAAGTTTTTGCACAACCTGTGTTCAGGTTCTGCCCAAAGAAACAAAAGACCTGATATTTTAAGATACCCCACATGCTGTTAATGGTAAGGATATTTTCCATCTCACCACCTCTCAGTTTTGGACCCACACTTTGAAGCAGTTTGAGAGCTCATATGCAATACATAGTGGAAACTATACTTTAATGACTATTTATTTAATGACTATAATGGCTATTTATAGCTTTGAAAACCTTGTTTCACAACACACTTTTTTTGAGGATTTTCTGGTTTTATATATAATATGCCAGCCATTTTTTATCAATCATAACATTTTTCTTATTTCTAAGTCATGCAATTAATATGTCACTTGTACAATAAATATATTTCAGAATAGTTTTCCAACATCAGGGTTTTAATGAAAAGTAAATGCTCAAATTTTCAGATAGAAGTCAAATACCTCTGAAAACCATTGAGGAATTGAAGCCTAGTGTTGCAGAAAAAGCATAAAATAAGTCTGTGAATGAATTAAGAATTATTTTTCTGCATACACTAACTTGGAATTAAATTACTTTCTGTGTTACCATATATGTCATATTTTTAGGAAAAAAAAAAAGTAGTATTTAGAAAATGTCTTTATATCAAGAGAAAAGCAAGTCTGAATGAGATTTTAATGCACAGATTTATGTTATTAGCATCCTTTTATACAGCAAAGCTACAAATGAAGAGTGACAACACTGGTTCAGATTGGGCATCCATTCTTCCCATAACTCCTTTCACCCCTTCCTGAACAACAGTAAGAGTAATGTTTATGGAAACTGAATGGAAAACAGCTTGCTTCTCACAATTAACTTTCCAGCTGTGACATGGGAAAGGTGAAAAACCTGATTCTGCCCAGACTGTCGCTCAGTTAAGTTAGCACGGGCACTTGGGTTAGCAAATTCCCGTTCTGGCTCCCCAGTGCAACCCTGAAGGCACTGGGATAACCACTCCTTCCAGCCACCTTGTGGTTTTGTCACCATTTCCTTCAATGACACCCTACACTGTCTACACAAATGGCAGCTTTTGGGGCTCTGAGTGCTACAAAACCACTCAAGATGTCCATTCAAAAAGTCTTATGAGGTGAGTGGGCACCTCACCTCTGCCATCTTTCATGTGCTCTCTTCCTTCATCCCAGGTGCCCAGGGCAGCTATTCCTTCATTAAACCTGTTGTGTTATTGCTCACTTTAACCTAGTCCGTGGCACGCCAGAGTCAGACAGGGACCATGATACAGGGCTTTGGCGGGGAGTACCAAATAAGTGTATATGTTTCCCAGGTACAGTCTTCAACTGTGGTCCCTCTCCCACCATTTCTCCCATTGAACTATCTGACAGAGCATCACTACGACCAGACGCTGCACTTGGAGAATAACTTGGGCCACTCAGCTCTGCAGCTTAACTAAATGTTACCTACCAAGTGTGCGTTTATGGGGGAGTATTGGGGAACTCACAGAAGCAGGCCAGATGTAAAGCTCTATGAAATATGAAGTTAGAGACAATTAGAAGGTGTTGAATAACAAGCATAAAATGGTTACAGTTTGTAGTGGTTTTGAATATGTTCTCACTTTAGTTAAGCTGGTTTACATTGCTGTGATGAAGGCTGCGGACCAGACACAGGCATCAAGAAACAAATTTACAGTATATTTCTGTAAATCACTGCTTTCCATTATTTTCACAAAACTTTTGGATATTTTTTTCCCATTTAAGGTTTACACCTACTGAGTGTCTTCTGCTGATTCTTTTATTGTCTTTGGATCTGGCTACCTAGTTGTGTTCCTGTGTTTAGTGTTATAATTTTTGCAGATTTTATTAATTTTACACAGGTTAGATTCTATTCATAGGTTCAATTTTCAAGCCTTGCTTCTTCTGGACATAAAAAATACCTATGTTTATTCCCTGAAGTTACATTCTAATATAGTAATTTATAATGTAATTAAATAAATATGGTGAATTTAACTAGCTGGGAAAAGTTTTATAAGATATTAAGGCATGTTTAATATATAAAATGAGCTAGTAGGAAAATATTTTTCTTTTTTTTTATTAATTATTATGTTATTTATTTTTCAGTATGATTTCAAGTCAGGCATAAGGTTTAGGTGTTTAGGGCTGCAATTCTGATTGGACTACTACCAGACTACAGACAGAAGGAAAATGGTCCAAAGGTTCTCTCCTAATAAATAAAATACTTGGGTTTATGGGTTCACACATGGGAGCGTCGTTCTTTGGGGTAGGTTCAGATATTGTTTATATAAGCAGGTTTTACATATGTGTAGGTAAAGACAAAATTGTATTTGATTTCTCATTCTTAACCCATGTTTCACATGGATCCTATTAACTTTGGTCATTTGAAGTGTTTATACAATAAGCTAATTAAGGTGTGTTTTCAGTTGTAGGGATTATATATGAAATTCAGCAGTAACTTTTAAATTCTGAATAATGTTAATTTACTGTTAACAATAGATTCAATTTCACTAAAGGGCCCTGAAGAAAATTAGTATGATCAATCGTTCTGTATAATTTGATCTAATAAAAAATTCTGTGAGTTGGTAACTGAATACTGCAACAAATTCTGAAAATATTTTTGACTATTAACCCTTATAAATTACTCATTATTTACACAATGATTCCTCTATTCAAGTGTTTAATTTGATTGGCTTCACAAGATGCCTTTTGCCTTACAAAGGAAAGTGTTTGACTCAGAAATGATAAATATTCTTACATATAAACTTTTCTCCCTGTTGAGAGCAACAAAGGACGAGTCTCCAAATGGAAATCATTTTACAATGTATTGTGCAGAGAGGCATCCCACTGCAGCTTCGCAATTACTGTCTTTCAGGTGAATCGTTGACTGAATTAATAACAAATGAATGGAAAAAACAGCCCCTGGGTCAAACATTGATAATGAGACTTTGAATTACACTTAACATGACATAAACTATTGTGAGCCTCTTGTGAGCTAGTTTTTCTTAGTCATTTATTTTTACACACATGAAAACAGCAATTTTCTTTCCTTAACTTAAAATGGGAAGTTCAGCAATCTTCTTTCCTTGATTCCATTGAAAAATGGAATAACCTTTCTGAAAGAATTATAGTGGTAGTTGACATATTTGTTCAAAGTAGCTTAAATAACTTGATAGTGATTTGTTGATGAAATTCAATTACCTCAAAATACCCTTTAATAACATATTGTAAATTCCATAAGTTATGTTAAATGCACACACCTCAGGATTATCTATATTCTGCTTGTAAATATTTTCTATATTACAGCATTATTTGACTTGTCTAGTTTCAATTGAATATTCATTTTATATATATATGTAAACTTCATGTATCCTTATGCTTTGTGTAACAAAATTAAGAGATCCTATAAATCAAACCAAAATGGCAACAGCGTCCTAAATCTAGTTCAGGAATCTTCCCTGTTTTCTGGATTATCTCTATTTCATGATGATCCTTCAGTGATCTATAAAAGTTAATAGACTAGAAAATGGGCTGTGCCATCTGTTCCTGTTGTGATGAGTTCATTAGTCTTTACCTGAAAATTTGAGTGTAGTTCTTAAACAACTTCACTGTTTGTCTGTGAATGTACCAGGCTCATTTGTGTGAAAACTGTTTTCCTTTTTGAACCAGTCTAACCAGTATTTCACCTTCTTGTAAAGAGAGTAATATAAAAATTGTTATTATGCTGAAAATAATCAACGACATTATGAAGAAGGAAGAGCACCTGCATTAAACAAAACTTACCAAGCGCAGGTTGTATTTCAAACAGGCTTTAAACACTCATCTAGTGAGATGAGTCCCTCACTTCTCCTTGATGGTAAATCTTCAGGGAAAGAAATGATGCTCTACAGATAATAGTGATGTAGCTTTTTCCTTACAATTTGGAAAAAGTCATCCATAACCAGAAAGGACACAGTACTTTGAGTTTTAATTAGGGGATGACTTTGAGGGAAGAGAGGTATTCTTTTGTGAAGTAGATGAATTACTTGGAGACACAAGAGACAAGTTTCAAAAACCTTTTAAATACCTTCTTTTTAAAAATCACTGACCATCCATGAAAGGGGGATTCTAAATTTTTTTAATTTAACTCTGTTACCTTCAAAAGGAATATCACAAATAAACATCTTATGTTCTTAATAGAGAAGAAATTATACCTGTGAACTAGGAGCTCTTCCCTTGTGAGTAATAGGTTAATATATTATTGGTCATTTTTTGTACTTCTAATGAGGACAATCTTTTTCTCTGTCTCTCTGGTGAAGACATTTTAGCATATGAATATTTTTTATAATTTCTCTTCTGCAGTGCTGGCAGACAAGGCATGTCTTCCCCATTACTCACAGTAAGAATAAAGGCTATCACTCCCAGAATCCATCAGTCTCATGGTCTGACACACAAATCTCACATGTTGGGACTGCAGGGAAGTTTCAGCTCTACAGGTGGTGTAGACTTTTGATTAAATGAAGTGCTAGGGATGTCATGACAGCTGCCTTGTTTGCTTTAGTCATTAGGATAAAAGGTTTTATTTACAGTACCAGATGGTGAACTTCTTCGATCCACTTCTTATGTCTCCATAAGTTTTATAAACCATTAGAGCTGGTCACATATCTTCAACTGAAATATAGTTCACTAAAACTTGGGTTTTGTCCAACCTGAATTATTTGATTTTTATGGAATCTTCTTTTGGGAAAGTAAAAAGAAATTGTTGGGCTTCAGGTCAGCATCATATTAATCTCTAGTCATTCTCATGCTTTGTATCTCTATGAAGCTATATCATAAAGCTCTTCTCATTCATCTTCCCCGTGGGCCTGCTGTCTGCTATTCAAACCTCATTCCCTATGATTCTTCTCAGACTTGAGTTCATGACATGGTTTCCCAGCTCTGGCCATTCTCATTTGCTCCTGCCTATCTATCTGCCACCAAAGGAATGAATGTACATTTTTCAAAGGACTGGTGGAAAGATGTCTCAGCTGGGACATAACTGAGGTGGTAGTCTACTCAAGGAAATGATAAGTAGAAGTGTCAAGTGAAAGTACTTCAGTCACACAGAGTGGAACAGCCTGACCAAGCTCTGCACTATACCTGCACTTACACTGGGGCTTATTCTAAAATGTTAAGCTGATTTCCTCTATATAATGTAGACTTATTCTGGGAATAAAATTCTGGCTAATAAGGACTAAAGGGACAGGGCTTTTAGGAATTTTTCTGGTACATGCTTTGTTAATGGAAAATCACTATTTAAAACAAACAAGATAAACTTTGAATTGATTTCCCATAAACTAGTACAAGAAGTGAAAATAATGTTTGTTTCATTTGTAATAAACTTTTCTATTTGCTTTCCATAATTTAAAGCAACTCCTCGGAGTTATTGCTGATATTTCTTTTATTTGTCATCTTTTACATTACACATGTTTTAGGAAGCTAGATTTTCTTCATTATTTTTGAATGCTTTAGTATTAAGGAGGACAGGTTCAAAACTTCCAGCTAGCATGGAAATCAAAGCACAGCACCTAATCACCCCTGTGTAGGATCACACCATGTTTTCCTTTAGACGCAGAAAACATTCCCTCTCATAGCTGGTATCTTTTCATACAGTAGTGAGAGATCAACCAGTTAGGGAAGTTTGAAAAAAGCAGAGATATTTCAAAACATAACCTCCTTCTTCTAGGTTAGTGTTCTCTGATTTTCAGTGGCAATAAGGATGGGGTTTAACGTACTGTGAGCTACATCAAGGTTTGTTTTCCTTGTTAATTTGGGCCAAGGTTGCCTGTGGGGCCAGGAAAGAGGGTCACAAAGAAAAAGTAATACAAAGTCTTTGTCTTTCCACTGCACCCACCTTATTTTCTTATTTTAGGGGCTTGCTTGTATTTTCTATGTTAAACATCACATTGGAGCCTTAAACAGGTTCCTGACTCAGCTTTCTCTATGGGTAAAGAACTTTTCAAGGTCCAGGCTGATGCCTTCAGTCTGCTGAAACGCACAGCCAGGTTGTTCGGGGAACATCATTATCCTTGGGTCAGAGCTTCTGATGTTGTGGGACTTAAAAGGAAGTTCCTTTGAGGTTTGAGGATAAGTCCAGGTTTGGAGTCCTCAACACAGGAAGGACATGGACCTTTTGGAACAGGTCCAGCGGAAGGCCACGAAGATGATCAGAGGGATGGAGCACCTCCCCTATGAAGACAGACTGAGAGAGCTGGGGTTGTTCAGCCTGGAGAAGAGAAGGCTCCAGGGAAACCTCATAGCAGCCTTCCAATATCTGAAGGGAGCCTACAGGAGAGCCGGAGAGGGACTCTTTGTAAGGAGATGTAGTGACAGGACAAGGGGTAATGGTTTTAAATTGGAAGAGGGGAGATTTAGATTAGATATTAGGAGGAAATTCTTTACTGTAAGGGTAGTGAAGCACTGGAAAGGTTGCCCAGGGAAGTTGTGGATACCCCATCCCTGGAAGTGTTTAAGGCTAGGCTGGATGGGGCTTTGAGCAACCTGGTCTAGTGGGAGGTGTCCCTGCCCATGGCAGGGGGGTTGGAACTCAATGATCTTTAAGGTTCCTTCCAACTCTAACCATTCTATGATTCTATAATTCAAAACACCTACAGCTATAAAAATACCTAGAATGCTTTAAAATGAACTTTATCAAGCTGAACTCGGAACATGTTTAAGGGCCCCAACTCAGGATTTGAACTAAAATGACAAATCTAAAGGAAAGGTTGACATGAGGAGGAGGGACAGTAAAACAATGAAAATGGTAGTAAAGAAAGGATTTCAAGGAGATTTGGCAAAAAGGAATGTAGACATGGGTAAAGCCTCTTTTAATTTTAAGACAAACATATTTGGACTCGATGATCCCAAGGGTCTCTTCCAACCTGGACGATTCTATGATTCTATATTTAGATTATGCTTATTCCTTCTGGGCTTTCCCTTTTGGAACTCTAGTACCAGCTAAGACCATCAGAATGGGGTGTGAATTAGGCATCAGCTCAGAAGACTCAGCTGCCTTATAGGACATGGCTTTGAATAAGCACTCTTCTCAGCTAAGCTTGGATATTTTTTCTTATCAAAAAACCAGCACTGATAAACAAATAGCACGTCATCATCACTTAGTTCATCAGCTTTGTCACTTTTTATAAAATAATGCCTGGTTTTCATTAAGTGGGTCATCTGTAATTCTTCTGGAACTCACAAAAATCCCTTGCCATTGTTGTATTTTTAGCAAAGAATAATGAATAACTGATAGGATGAAATATACAGCTACATAATTGGCAAATGGAGAACGTTTTGCAGAAATCACTCAAACTATTTTGAATTTCATTTCTAGTCATGGTTTATTTAACACTAGCAGAGTGCTGGAAGAGTTTCACAAAAGATTGATGATCCTCTAGAGCAATTCCTAAGCGTAATATTATGTCTTAAAGAATTATGTCACTTTCTTTAAGGGTGCTGAGAAAGATATTACTATGCATCAATAAAAATTCAAGTTTTACCAACCATCTGTATTGCATAAATCAAGTAGAGGGTAAGGGTTTCCTCAGAAAACAATTATGGAATGGAATGAGATGGTCCAAAAGGCATTTACTGTACTAAAGCGTGTTGGTAAATGCATTATGCTGCAGCTACAATGAACTTCAGAATAAATTTTAAGGACAACATTTTCAAGGATTTGTGCCCAGGGCCCTGTTTACATGGAAAATGGTGTTTCTTGTCCTTTGAATCTATGGGACTATACTTGTCTACAAGAAAGACATGCACCTGCTCAGCTTGAAGTGTGGTTTTCAAACTGCTTTAAAGTTGGTGGGAAACAGTTTTCAGCTTGGTTTGGCTATTTTATTTCAAATGAGCTCAAACTTATTAGAAATCTTTCAGCTGAACTGAAATAAAATAACTTGAAAAGAATGTATGTGTGTCTCCATATATTTGCATACATAGGAAATTGTCACAACTAAATAAAGGGAATTTTTTAAAATTAAAACTAGTACTTTTTTTTCTTTTTAATTTAGAAAAGGCTGCAGTCAAATTAGCTCAATGCTGTTAATAGAAGATTTGCCACCTTGCTAGGAATCTAGGCCACCATACAACCAATTTGCATATTTTAGAGGCCTTCAAGGAGATTAGACAATGACTACGTAAACACTTCAAAAGCTGATTAAATATATGCTGTGTTCAATTTCCTACACCGAAGTTGCCAGTGCAAGTAAAATCACATCTAATATATGCACCATGGATAGCTAGGCATGAACATATGCATTATTACTATGTAAGGAGAAGTTCTGCTTGTCAATTCCTGGATTATTTTTGAGATTTCTTGAATAGCTCCACAAATGTGAGATGAAGGTGCAATTGAGTCCATTACAGTTGTTCACAGAGACCTGGAGTTAGATCTCTATTTGTTATTTAAGAAATTTTTGTTTCATAAAGAAAAGACAATAAACTCAAATTGAGAATGTTTATCAGATTTGAACTCTCTTTGGAAATATTTACGTTGACACTACAGGAAATCCATTGAAAGTAAGGATTTACAACAGAAATTATTTCTGAATCTTTTAAATACAGTGAAGAAGGAACAGCATGGGCTTGTCATCTAAATTCTGGTGTAGTTTATATTTACAAATGTACGTTTGAGCAGAATTTATTTTGTTAAATCAAATGAACACTACAGGAGTTAGACTGCAGTAAACAAAAATATATGTTTTGGAAGGAGAGGAACCTTTCCTTGAAGTACAAATCACTTGGGTTGATCAAGAATACTGATATGATGTCTCTCAAGGGATTGCTAAAATACCATTAAATAAAGATTGACAAAGACTGTCAAAGGTAACAATGCATGTATTGTCTTCTCAGCCATCAATGACCCTTGGGACCTGCTCCACCTCGAGGAGCTGTGCCACCCAAGACAGTGCCATATGTGCCTGGAGGCAAGGTGGGCCTTCCAGTCCCCTTGCTGCCACTGGGCGGGGCACTAAGACCACCATATAATTAATTCCATAGGCATTTTGGAGCTATCATTTTCCATCACTAATGAGTTGGGGTCTCTTTTGTCAGTTACTCCAAATGATGCCATTCCCTCTTGTTTTTGTATAACAGTGTTTGTCAAGCTGCAATAGCTGCTCTTCACTCTTATCAAAAGTGCTGTGTGTGAAATGCCACTCTTTCTGCTAGGTATCTGTAAAAAAGAAGCTTATCAATCTCATTTAATTTCCTGAAAACTCAAGACCACTCTACAGTCTGTTGAAGCACTCACAGTGACATTAAGCAATGTTTATTCAGGAAAGATTACAATGCTCCCTCTAGGTAGCCTGTTTTAAAAATTTGGATGGTAGCACTTGTGAATAAAGCCCATTCTCAAGTACTGTACTTTTAAAATAATAATGGTCATCAAAAGCATGTCTCTCTCAAACTGGTGCTTCATTACTGGAGTTAACAACCCTGAATTCCCTTATGTAGTCTCAGCCCTCAGCCCTCCTGCCAGATCTAGAAAATTACCCAATTGTTCTAAATTCCTCTTCTAGGTTTTCATTTTTATTTGTGTGTGGGCTTGGCTCATGGAAAAGTTTATAGTTACTTCTTTCAAGAACACATGGTTTTGGTAAGAGCTAGCAGTGGTCTAATAAGTACTTGATGTGATAGTGCCTTAACTAAACACAAGTATTTGGTGTATTAAAGTAGAGACAGAAATCTTCTGATTCATAAAAAGTGGAGTAACATTGCTAAATGTCTGAGAAGTCCATGCTGACATTTTCCAATGAAACGACATAATTCTTTACTGGAAAATGACCTGAGCTTTCACATATTACTAATGAAAATATTAAGAACTTATATTTAAGAGTCAAAATCAAAATATAATTCGCAAAATCACTATGATATATGATGAACCAAACAGATCCATTTTCACAATAAGACTTTTCAAAATTTTATTTCACATCTCTTCCAGAATCTCAAATATTCTTACAAATCAAGATACTATATTTTTACCCCACATTTTTGTTGTAAACTTGCTAGATCGGCCTCTCTTGCCAAGGGTCTGTACAATGCCTGTCATGAAAGGACCCTGAAGTGGGCCTTCTTCAGGCAACAAATAATTGTTATCACTGCACAAGAGCTTCTGACCCCCAAACTAGAAGATTCTTCTATGTGAGAGGTGAAGTGACTTGCAGGTATAGATCTTAGTGCTCTGTGATTTAGTAGTGTAATTCTGTAGCCTAAAGGTAGGTTAGCCCTCAGCTAGGTAAGCAAAATCAATGATCCCTGTAGTATAGGATGCCAGTTGTGTTTTAGGTAGTTCTCAAAATAAAAAATCCAGCAATGATGTGGTGTTATAGACTCAAAGTTCTCCAGTGAATGTTGTAAAAGATAGATTATAGCCCTGCACTGAGCTGTCTTTGCTAGCTTCAGCCTCTCTCACGTCTGACTTTGTAGTGATCCAGATTCAACTGGAAGATGTTCTTTGTCTCTCTGGCACTCAGTTACTGAATAATAGGAGTAAAAATCTTGTGAGCCAGAAACCCTAGTTTTCAGTGGCTCTAATATTATTCCCAGACAACGTGATACATACTCTCCACTATTCATTTAAAATCAGTCAAAATGTATCTGCAATCTTAACCATGCAGGCCTCCCTCCACTTTGACATTTTGGAAAAAACGATGGATATTAAAAACAGACTATAATAGCAAAGTCTCTCTGTGCAGCACATCTAGGAAAAAATAATTGTAAATTTATGCAAAGATGCCAGTCTTCCTTGGGAATGTAACTTCAACTAATACATTTTAGCCAGGACACACTGCAACTCTCCAGCTAACAATATTGCAGTGCTCTCAAGGTGGGGAGCACTACGTATTTTGTCCTGCAAATTAACTGGAAACAAACACATAACAAAGAGGCTTCCACTGGTTGACAGCCTAAAAGAGACTATAGGTTTTCCTGAGACAAACAGAAATCACAGTGCCCTGGGTAAACCAGAGCAATTAATAGTTATCCAGCCACCCAAGACAACCTTGCGTGCATGTGAACTGTTCCTTTTCCTGTTTCTGCTGCCAGCTTGATGCCGCCTGTTGCACTAGGGATCATATCCAAAATCAGAACTGGTCAAGCAGTTGGCCAAGCATTTGAGTAAGGTTAGGAAGTGCCTTTACCAGACCTTTCTCCTAATATATTTGGTGGTTTGGGCAAAGCTTAAGAAAGTCAGGTTGAGTTGCTAGGCTGGTATGCGAGGTAGCTTTTTGGGTTCCAGTCGCTCCACTTGTTATTTCCCTCAGTCCACACAGAATTGTTGTATGCCAGGACCGGAAAGACTAGGTGGGTGACAGACCTGAGGTGCTTTGTGGTGTGATGAGTCTTTTTGGAAGTAAAGATGTAGATATACATGCTGCCTTATAGAATTGATTTTGGTTCCTCCTTTTCTGGATAAATGTTTAGCCATCAAGTAGTGACAAAGACGAGAAAGTACTGCCAAGACCAGTGCAAGAACTGTGCAAGGAATTTTGGTAGTTGTGCGTCACTGGCATCTGATATATGCAGCCTGTTGGATTTGGGCAACTATCTGCTTAGTATTATCATGCCCAGGAGCTTCCCTTCAGGCACCTACACACAGTTTCACTTAGGGAAAAATGTCTGTATATAGCATGCATGTGTCCACAGAGCCAGGCGGAAACTGAGTAAAGGTTTTGAGGATCTAAATTTTGGATTAGAGATTGGTGGTTTATAGGGTGGGACTTAAAGAGTTTGTGCCTGTTGAAGAGACAATGTTGAACTGAACCAGTATGGTCCACTGCTTAGTTCTTACACCTGAATCATGCTTCAACAGACAGGCAAATGTGATTCTAACTTGTGAGTTGCAGACTTCACTGCTCCACTGTCGTACTTTTCTGCTAGACTTTATTGTCTTGGTGGAAGAAGTGGCAGAAAAAGTGATTTCATTAGTAGTAGTTAATGCTAAGCCATCAGATGGGATGGAATCTAATTCTGAAACTTAGCAACAATAGAGGTGACCTTTTTTTTTTAAATACTTCTGGGGAGGTAACCCAAAGACCTCCCATCTCTTTGACAGCACTCCATTAAAACAAAAATATTCTGATTTCAATAGTCACTGTTAACAGGGAAAAAAGAAATGCTAATGAGGTTATTAAAAAGTAGCTGAATGCCAATCAGATTCATATAGTTTTCCTTAGCTTTTCAGATGAATTAAAATGCACATATGCTAAGTGACATAGTAAGAACACCAGAAGGGTTACCAAAGGAATAGTGCCAGAGTAGAATGGGTCTGACAACTAGCAAAACCCATGGAATAATATTTTAAAGCGTGGGCCAAGTGATCAGCTGAGAGATCACAATGGTTCACCTACCCGTCATGATAGATGGACCTGGAATTATTATTAATGTTGAATTCACACTTTGCTTTACTAATTCATATTCCTTATTTACACAATTACATTATGAACGCATCAAGTTTTGAAAAACTAAAAATATAAGTCCTTTACTACTACAGTAAATGTTGGAATCAGATGCATCTAAGCTGAGGTTATTCTGTTTCAAAATCATGGTGGAAAAACATCTTCAGTCTAGTCTTTTCCAAATTGTAGTGCAATTTAGGCAAGATAGATTTAACATCATAAGGATGTTTAAAATACTGATATTAATTCTGAAGGTGATATCTTATCATTGTAAGACGAAGAAGGTTTCAGCACTTCTATTTCACTGCCATGTATTTAATGTTTCACGAAATATTAAAATGTTATTAAATATAATATTAAAATGTTATATTTTCAGGAAAAAACTGTGGTCTGGAATCTGTACAGTAAGCCTAATTTTTTTCTAATATCCTTTTTTTCCTACAGATGTGTAAGTCATTGATATACAGGGAGAATACAATGTACACCCTAAAAAGAAGTCAGAATTTTTGAAACACAAAATGAATACACACTTTTTGTGTAGGATATTGCATCCATGTTCATATACATGAGGAATAGAGAGGCATGTTGCATCTCTACTGTGGCAATGCGTTCAAAGGAGCTGGGAATATAGGATGTGCTCAGTGTAGCTGTTAACAATTTCTGACACTTGCGTCTCAAAAAAAAGGCTCCTTTTCTCCTGCCAAGGCTGTTCACATAGGACTGTTTGAAACCTGGCATTTGAGTTCACATACCAGAGGCATCCTGAGAAAAATAATTTCATTGTATATGAACAATCTTCTGAAATTTGGTTTTGTTTTGATTAGGAACCCCTGACACGCACCTCCCCATGCGTGCGCACACACAAATTTCTCCACAAGAACAAAAATCCAGCTCTCTCGCTGCAGCGACAGCCTTGTAGTGGGCTGTCTCAGATTTAGAGTGCCTTGTAGCAAAGTGGATGATCAGAAAGATTTTCACTGGATTCCTACCTCTTTTCAAGAGACTTTTGTTCGAACTGAGTTTGTAACTGTGTAACTGTTATAATTAAATTCTGATAGAAAACTGTTTAATTGACAAGATCTTCAATACTGCCTTCCAAATTTTCAGTTTTTAATGGTTGTTTTAAGTATCGAGATTCTCCGTCTTGAAATCAAATCCTGGTGTATCACCTAAGTCTGACTTCTCAGGTTGGCACTCTCATAGATGATTTTATGCCATTGCCTCTAAAGAACAAAATTAAAGGTTTATTACACTCATTACACTCTTTGGTGATAAAGCCAGGACAAGAGACTAGAAACAAGCGGAAAATATCTTGATTTGAATCTTGATGTGGTTCCCATCGTCAAACCGTTGCCACATAATATAAATATCAGGTGTCATATAGTGCAACTGAAGGGCAGTTAGTTGTGATGTACACAAAAGAATGCGCTCGCTGGACCAAAGGGCCTGATTAGGTGGGAAATTCTTGGGCTTATGTAGTCCAAGGCACTGTGCTGCCTCTCACAGCTGAGGAGACTGGCTCATGGACTTTAGTTTAATTCTCTCTTTCCAGTCTAACCCTTTTCGGTGTTATTTTCTCCTTATGTTTGCCGTCAGGTGCTCTTGCCTGATTGCTTCCTAACCCATGTTAGGAAGAAACAGAGAGAGGAATTATCCTAGACCTGTTATTTCAAACCATTTAAGCAAACTCATTTCATTTTCATCGACATGAGTTAGCCATCAATCACAACAGCAGCTTTAAAATCTGGCAGAGGGCAATGAGATCTAATGGGCAAGGATGGAGATCCAGAGGGTGGCATGTGTCCACACACAAGACATAGCAGGACTGGGCAGTGTAGGATTGGATTGAGCAGGACAAGATGGGATTTACAGCCCCATCTCTTCCTGTGCACAGGGCCAGCTTGTCTAGAAAGCCTTTGGAGACAGTTAAGAGCAATTTTTTTTGGAAAGTGGTTCCCCCTGCAGCCTGTTGTGTCCCCCCAAGCACAAGGGAGATGTGTTTTGCAAATGTTTTTCATCTCCCATGTTTTGATTATTCAGCCTCCCCTGTCCCCAGAGCAACTTTTTCTCGAGGAATATGACTGAACCCACAAAGCATCATTTTTTATCAACAGGATACGAAATCACATGCAGTGATGAATGGGCAGAATAAAACTGGCATTCTGCTGCAGTATATTCATTTTGGCACATTTGTATTCTCTTTCCTGCCAGGTTTTGTCTAAAATATGTGCTAGGTTTTTAATCTATGCCCTACTGGATTGTTCTTTTTCTTTTCTTTCTGTGTTCCCATTTATTACAGTATTTATTTATACAGCTTTTCTTCTCAGCCTCTGTAAGAATCTATCCCTTGTCTCCCTCTTCTGCACAGCCTCGGCATCCGTTCTCACCCCAGCTGAAGCCACACAGCCAATTTCCTGCAGATGGTTGATACTTGTCTTATGGCAAGCTACGACAGGCCTGTTCTCAGTTTTCATATTTGTGATAGAAAGCCTCAATCTCTGAAAAATTTCATTGGCAAAAAAAGTATCGGTAGACTCCTATAATGTCAGTAATACCTTTCAGTGGCATAAGATATTGTTAAAGTGCCTATCTCTGAGGTGGTTCAACAACACAGAAGAGGAGAATTTTCAAGGGGGGCTTCCCTGATCTTCTAACTTTCTAATGGTTAATTGTGGCTAATGGCTGCAAATTTGAGCACAACCACAAAAAGAAGAATAATAAGGGAAGATTTTAGCGTCCATTGTTTCTGTGTTTAAGCACTGTCCAGCTTCTGAGGCTTACAATGTCCTGTTGGGAGTCGTACTGTATTTCTTAAGTCAATAGCCAGGCACTTAGGATTGTATGGGAACCTTCTTATGACAGTTCTTGTAATGGGAGAGAAAAAAATCTTATTACATATGCTTTTACATATTTTATGCTTATACGTTTGCCCAGGGAAGCTGTGGATGCCCCATACCTGGAGGGGTTCAAGGCCAGGCTGGATGGGGCTTTGATCAACCTGGTCTAGTGGGAGGTGTCCCTGCCCGTGGCAGGGGGGTTGGAACTCGATGATCTTTAAGGTCCCTTCCAACTCTAACCATTCTATGATTCTATGATTCTATGCTTGGAAAGTTGGATTTGGAAAGTATTAACATAGTGATATTTTAAAAGTTTTATCCAACGTTTTATGGATATTAATGTTGCCCCAGTTTACCACAAAGAGGTCTAAATGGCTTTGGCGGGTTGGGTGTGATGAAACTTGCTGAGTCATGCGAAATGTTATTCCTTTCAAAAATCTGCCCCTTATTCTGCCAGAGATTACTGCTAGATTTGTTGGCCTCCAAGATAAGGCTCATTTTATTTTAGACTAAGCCTTTGATGAAGGTAGATTTTGCTTACATTATGAATGGTCAGCTGGAGTGGCCGAGGACCATTGTCTCTTCTGCTGACTTGTCTAAGGGCAGAACTTCAACAAAGGCAAAAGGAAGAGACAACATCTTAAATTGATGCCGTAAGATTTGCTAGAGCTTTGCTGCTAAAGCCCTCAAACTGGTGCCTAAGAGAGTAAGCCTTTACATGTGCCAAGTATATGTGAGATGTCATCAAAGCTCATTTTATCTGTCTCCTACACACACAAATGATTTAATTAGTCTCAATATTAAATAGCCAAGTAAACAGCTGTGTAATCCAAATGTACCAATCCGGTAGATCTAATAACAATAGTAGATTATCAGAATCAAAGTTGCAAATTCAAGATTTGTATTTCAGCTAAAAGCCTGTCGGTAAAAAAAGTTTAGCAAATAAGCAGGACTTACCAGAAAACCAGCCTGGCCAATGAAATGAGTTTATAAAGCAGCAAAATACCATAGATGTGAGATGGACTGGAGTAATTCAAAGCTTCATGAGTACTGCGTAATTTCAAATATAAGCTGAATCTCTTCAGTGATTTCAAAAATAAGAAAAAAATCATAAGGCTGATATTTATATATCTATTTTACCATGGTTATAATAAAATACTTTCGGTCTCAAACCAACAAAATGTTTTCTCCCCCCACAACAGCACAATTTCTAACTATACAGTTTCCTGCAATAATAACTGGCATATGGTTTATGTTGTCAAACACTATGTTTCATCCATGCATCCCAAAGCACTTTCCTCTGGAAAATGAACATTTAAATCAGAGATATCTCAGAATGCATTCACTTCATGTACCTTTAAATCAGAGGAATCTCAGAACATATTGACTTTATGTCAGGAAGCATGACGAAGAGACCTCCAAGCAAGGGAAGACACAAACTGGCAGAGTGCATAGTGTAGTGCAATGTACAAGCACCAATAGCTCAGGTTTGCCCTCGCAACACAGGTGTGTAGCCCAGGGCTGAGCCCAAGCTAAGAAACTCCCTTCCTTGGGAGGTCTAATTAGCAGTTTGCAAGCTGATAGTGGTGTGTTCTTATTGCCTTTTGGTCTACAGCCATTTCAGTAAGCATCACCCTCTGGAACTCTGCACAGCCTTGTGTCCCAGTGTTGATATGCCAGAGGTAGTTTTGAGGTGATAGTGCATAATCTGGGAATTGCAGTAAGGCCGGTACTGAACCCACATGTTCTGAGTGCTTCTCCATATGGTTTCAGTCATGTTAACTCCAATCTGCAGTTTGCAAACCCCCAAATATGCCAAGTAAAAGGTTCAAAATACAGTTTATGAGCTCCAATATGACTTTTGGGCTCTTCCTTTAGCATTTGTTTCAGGATTTCCTAAAATGATTCAAAAATTAAGATGTAGCCATTTCATCATCTTACTGTACAAATTTTTAAAGCAAAAACCTCACACTTCTGCTTCTAATTACTGATGCATTGGTAGTAAGCACATGCACAGTCTTTTCCTCTCTCATACTTTTAGGCCTGACAGATTATTAGTGACAAAGATAGTTGGTACCCTGTTAATTTTCTATAACAATTTACAAGTAGAGGATATTGGCAGCTCAGTCCAAATGCAAGATGTTCCCAACAGGCTGTGAGCCTTCTCAGTGTAGTTTCTAACCCAGCAGCAACAATAGCATTTTTCTTGCAGTCTAAATATTCCAAGGACATCCAATCTCTCCTTTCCTCCACAACAGTTTTGAAATTCAATGTTAATGCCTTCAAGAGAGTTTTAGGAAGAGTTCACTCCAAAGTCAACATTATATAGTGGAAGTGCACCAGCTCAAAATTAATGTGAGAAAGCAGGTTACCCATGAACTAACATTTTGGTATACTAAACCTGGAGACTTTATTTCTAGCTGTGTTTTAGTAAGAAAAATGTGTATTGCATCATCCATCGAAGCTTGTTAATTGTATCCACATGACTTACATTCCTATCCTGGAGAACACTCTTAATCAGAGTCAATATATTTTTCATCCTGGAAAAAGATAAGGCAAGCAATATAAAAGCTTGAGATCTCAGTAATATTATTTTGCTTCATAAATATAAAGACCAGGCTTCCTTTTAAAAAAAAAAAAAAGTACCACCTAGCTAACTGAAACAGCCTTTTGAGCATTACTTTTATTCTAGAAGATACATACACATACTTTTTGCATAAATTCCTGTGACTTTTTTATTACATCAAAAAAACCCCACCCCCCAAAAAGAGGAAATGTAAAATTCAACAGTAAAAACTCCAAACTTCTTAATTTTGAAGGAGTAAAAAGTACATACAAGACTCTTGGTCCTTTCTCCGTATTGGAGGTTAAGACTGCCAAAAATGAACAATGTGCAGGTGTTCTCTGACGAATGTTGAAACCAAATCAGGTGAACCTTAGCTTTCACAAGAAGCATTCCTATGAAGGAGCCTTTTTTGATTTAGCCCGTCTTGTGATGTTGACAAGCCGAGGCAGGTTCACCTGCAGCCTTTCAACCTACACTAGGACTCCTGGGCTGGGCTTTGGTACAAAGTCTGGTGTATTCAGAGGGGTAATCAGGAGGTCATTCATGGCTGATGTATATAAAGAATATCTACATCTTGCTCAATTATTTACTCTGAAAACAGCTAAAGCTTTCACCCTAATCTCACTGAATGTAGAATTCAGGCCAATGTGTTCAAGACTGAGCACACCACAGAGTTATTGCCTCTGGAAATAGAAGCGTCAACACCTGCTGAAAGAAGCTGAGACTTTCCTATGGAAATTAATGAGGGGAACTTCAAAACCTGAAGAAACAGCTATAGTCTCCCAATATAAATATCCTATTGTATTGATGAGAAAAAGGTTCCTAGATGATAGGAAGCCCTTTTTGGAGTGCATATTGCTATTAGGACATTGTCTCTTTAGCCGTTTTGTGGTAGGCTCAAGGTTTGCTAAGAAAATGTACAGAAGTACACACTGCTTACGTGACACTGTAGGAGAATTCAGGTACAGAGCTCTCCAAGAAATTAGGAAAGTTGTTCTTCCTTCTTACTTTTTATTCCTGCTGCAGGAGTTTGAACTGACCAAGGGGTTATATAAATACTGTAACTAAAATAAATATACAGATATAAGAACCTGAATACAGAACCACTTGTGGCAAAAACTGTAACTTAATTCCCTTTGCTGATCCTGATCTTTAAAATGTGACCCATCCTTTCTATGTTATGCAAAGGAAATTCCTCTCTGATGCTTTCCCAAGTTACTGATGGACTCCAGTTATTAACCATGATAAGGTCCCTCTACACTTCTCTGGAAATGTAAAGCTGGTGAAGTGACCAGCTGAGATTCTGCCTGGTATGAGGTAATACATGGTGTGCATAAGAAGAGCCATGTCATCTTCATGTGACCATATTTTAACTTAGAGGGAAAGCCACGGCATGAATAGCTGTGGCTGGATTGCATTCAAGTGCACTGCGGAGATGTTAACACCCCAAGATGTCTGAGCAGAGCTACAGTTTCAATTCTTAGTCTATATTACAGAAAAAAAAAGAAAAAAGAAAAAGGAAAGAAGTAAAGAAAAAAAACCAAAAAAACTAACTAATGTGTACAGATGAGCTAGTCCTACCTCCTTGTGGCACAAAAGTGAGATTGAGGGACATCTGCATGGAAAACTCACACTGTTGTTTCCCTTGCAAAAAAGGCTGTGGAACAAATTCTACTGGCTCTTAATCAGATGAAATTTTATCTCTAGGAGTGTGCAGCATAAGATCTAGTCCTCTTTTTGATGAGTAATAGGATTTCATTTCCATGGCTCTCAATCTTATGTGTATACAGTAAACACATTAACAAGAACTAAAGCAGTAGAGAAATACAAGAGAAACATGGACGACATCTGGCCATCTGCTGCTTACGTATCCACATTGGGTTTTTTGTTTTAGCTTTGGGATTTGAAAACTGCTTTGCAATGTCAAAAGATATGCAAGATGAAGCAGTATTTGAAGAGTAACAGTAAACCTAGTTCATATCCATGTCAAACAAACAAGCAATCCAAAGAACCCACTCATCTCCCTGTGAAGATTCCATATGGACATGCAGAAAATGATTTTGATATTTCCTTCATGGAAGCAGGCTTTCAACTGGGAGAGTGTCCCTACCTCCATTTTGTAGAACAGTTGTACTATTCAATTCCCTCTTACTCCTGTTCTTGAGATGATTTTTTACCATTCCCCTGTCCTGAAATGTATTATCATGTTTGCTACAGCTTTAGCTTCGCAGGAGTTGTCCTTGCGTACAGCACTGATTCAGCACAGTTTTACTTACATTTATTCATGCCAAAGAACTGTACCATTGAGATACTTCCGAATATAGTCAGAACAAAAATTTTCTGTAAAATAAAGGAAGAGGGCAAAACTAGTATATGAGATGGGACAAGGTAAAACTTAAATAAAATAGAACTTAGCAATGTGTTAATATGCTAGAGTTGTGTTAAGAACTAAAAAAAAAGGTAAAATGCACATATGCAGTATATGAATAGTGTGATTGAAGAAGCAGATTAATGGAAATTGGAAGAAGACACCTAGAGAGCACATACATAAGAGGAAAAGAACAGATGTTGGAACACTGTATTTTACTATTTTACAAATAATATAGTTCTGGTGTTTTAGTTTGTTTAGTTCTGCCTATCTACTGACAAGGGCTGTGAGTTATGATCAATCTAGATGAAAATGCCTTTTAAATCTGTTGATTTGCTTTTCACTGCAGCAGGCAAAGTCATGTAGTTCAACACGGAAGAAGTATTCCTTCCTCGGAATGTAGAATCGAATAAAATGGGGGAACAAGTGAGAAAAAAAAACACTACAGATTTTTCCCTCCTATTTCAGTGCTGAAGCGTGAGAGAACTCACCTGAGGAAGTTAGAATCTGCTATTTTGTTCCCTCCCTTCCCTCGGCTGTTCTCCCTCCCATGAGAAAAGACAGGCATATGCTTTTTCCAAGCATAGATGTCCTGGGATTGAGGCAGATCCTGCTGCTGGAGCTGTTTCATTTTGCAAGGAATAGTTAAATATTTATTTTGCTAGAAGCACCATGACACTGTATCACTGCAGTCTGGCTGCTCAGTGGGACACAAGCTGGTAGGAAGTTCTCACCCGTCTTGGGTGACTATTGCAACCACAAATCTCTTCAGCCACACATTCACTGACAGTAGTTTGTGTTTTATGCAAAGTGCAACAAAGATGTCCAAAGGTTTTAAAGTATCCCAAGTGTTCTAAAGCATGATGGTTTAGGTAGGTGACTGGAAAATGAAGGTTCAAATGCTTTCAGTAGAGAACAGAAAGGGGCACAGATTCCTCATCTCCTGAGGGAACTCTGTACCAGAGTATCCATGAAAATTCACAACAATATCCCCATTTGAGAAGATTAGCTTCTTGTTTGAATCCAGAATTCCTCCCCCACCAGCATGCCAAAATAGAAACTGTCAGGCCAACTGAAACAGAACTGAAATTCAACGAATGTATTGTTTGGCAAGAAAAAAAAAATCAGTCAGCCTTACTACTTACCTTCATCTTTCATCATCAGAAATGCTCTATCAGGGGATTTTACACGAGGAAAAAATCTGATTTGTAAAGGAACATTCCATTTGAGATTACCTCAAATCTCAGCTTTCAGAACAAGTTGCTGTAATGGGAAAAAAGAAAAACTAGATTTTCTTGTTATTAATATTGGCAGAGAAGAATCCTTCCTCACACAACATTTTTAGATGGATGGACCTTGTTGTTAAGAACAGGGCAAGAGAGGGAAAATAACTTGAGTATGTTAAAATAAAAAGGGACTTTCTGGGATAATTTGTTTAGAATAAAGCATTTATTCATTAAGAATTGCAATTCATATTTAATTTTTAATTTTAAGCTTTTTTAATTATTTGTGGAAATGGGAAAAATTTTACTGATTTATTAAATTTCAAGGATTAGTTTAATAGAGTTATTTACCATACACAATAACAGTATAAAAACAACTGTGGTGTTTTCCATCTGTTTACTAATAAAGGAGATCAATTCAACTTTTTTTTTTTAAACTATTAATATCAGTTGTTTTACATAGAAGGCTGAGTTTTAAACTGTGAGGAGCTGTTCCCCCAGAAGGAATTACTCTTCTGAGCATGGATTTTCTCCATCCTGTTTCCACCATGTGAACACACACTCGTCCAGCCTCCTCCACAGGATGCTGACTCAAAGGAGGAAGGGGTGAAGGGGCAGAGATTACAGGCATGCTGGCACGGGTCTGTGGGAGGCCAGTGATACTCTTTATTCACAGCCATGAGTACAGGACAAAGCTAAGTGACAGTTTATAGAAACATTTTCCTCTAGTAATTCAAACCAGACAGGAAGATATTCTTTACCTCTTGATTTATAATCCTAGTTTTCCCCAAATTTCATTTGATCAGGTTACAAAGCAGGTTCCTAGGAAGCCTCTGGAGTTTGCTATATGAGGATTTGCCAAACTTACCCATATTTAGTCATAAAAAGGAGATTCCTGCTGAGCAGCTCAGTGTTTTTCTTCACCTTAACCTATTCATATGGCATCAGAGTAGAAAAAAGCTTTGGCCAGGGACCCATCATACCTCAGCTAGATGCTCTGGTGAGCTTGATGTTCCATAGCTTCACAGCAAGGTAGATTTGATTCCACACAGTACTTACATCCCATCCTATGCTTGCTTTTGCCAGTGGTCTCACTTGCTTAATTTATTGCTTCAGGTTTTACCAAATCAGGACCCTATTCAGTAATTGTTGGAGCTTCCTGGTATTTGACCCTTTCTGATAGTGTCTCTGCACCACAGTATAGAGTCCCAGTGCATTGTGGGCGCACCCAAGCTACATTTATTCTAGCAAAATTCCAGCACCAGCAGTGTCCTGTTGTGGATACACGGTGTGACATCAGCATGCACCAGGCTCCTTGCTAATTTACCCCGCTTCTCCTATAGGCTTATAGTGCACACAGAGGTCCAGCTGTGTCTACTGTCTACTAACAGCTGATCTACTGCAAGTCCCTTAACAGGATATTTTAAAGCTGGCTTGGGTGTTTCTGCACAGCAGTGATTGCAGTACATATATTGCTAAGGATTTAAATTTCAAAAAGAAAAATGAGAGTTTGTGATGCAGATCACTGATACTGAAGGTTACAGAAATGGTGGGCAGTTTCCCTGCACCGAGTGTTGGTAACAACTCCAATCTTAGAAATACCAGTAAATGTATAAGCAATTTCTAACTTTGGCATTTAGCCTGAAGTTGTCTGGAGTTAAGATTGACAGCTAATTTTAGCACTTCTCGATGACTACTTCGATGATATTCCTTTCACTGATACGCCTATTTCCCTTCGTTTCTATTTGCAACATTCCATATATTATTCATTAACAGAAATTTCACACATTCTCTCCCAATAAATAAATAAATAAGATAAATATACAGCTGGCAACAGGCTATAAAGCAATATCAAAATGATATATTGTGCCTGAGTCCAACCTAGGGACTACTGTGAAATATATTGCAAAGGCTGAACCCTCTGATGGATAGTATCACTAAACCATTTGAACTGAAGTCTATGCCTTAAGGAAGACCGGAGGTATTGTAGAATCGGCATAAAAGTTCACTTTATATACCTTTCACCTTGAAAAATAAACTTTATTTTAGGCCAGTTTCACACACTGCAAAAGCTGGTGTGGAGGAGTTAATCCTCTCGGCCGTTGCCACTTGCCACCTTCTCTCTCACCGCTGTCAGCGCAGGGCATGTTTACACTGAGATCCAAAGGTGTGACTGCCATCCCGCAGTTATACCCTGGGCAGCTGTAAACTAGTTAGGTCTGATGCCAGTGCGGCTGCTGGCAGCGTGGGGTTCAAAATGGAGCGTGCAAAACCTGCCAGCGACGCCGAGTAAACATTTAGGGCAGGTATAGATGGAAATGTTGAGGTACACTCAACGCCGCCGGCTGCAAGGAGCAAGCTTTGCACCGAAAACTAGATAGCTGTATTAGCACAGCATTGATCCTGCGCTAATTACACAGCGCCTCTCAGGAAAATGTAGGATTTAGGCACAACACAGTGTTAACAATGCTATATTATACATCTCGGAGCTGGCTGGTACCCAGCCGGTCAGGAGAACGAGAGGGGGACTTCAGGTGTCTGCAGTTATCTATCCGGGCACGCTGTCGAGACCGTCCTACAGCTACACGGCTGCTCGCTTTCAAAGCGGTTCGTTAAAGCTGACTTGGGGAGGAATAAGCTGGCTGCAGTCATGCGTCTCACTGCAGCGCCGACACTTATTTTGCACATAAATACCGAGAGGCTGAGTTATGACTGAAAAGAAACACACACTCTTTTGGAGTGCCAGAAGATTGGTAACAGTGGTGGTGGGGGGAAAATCTACGTCAATTAGGTATGTCAGTTAAATACAAGAAATATGGCTATTGAAAGAAAACTTCCAGATATTAACGCGCCTAGATCAATGTGCTAAGTGACATCTAGAGTTATTTACTGAGCAGTTGTGCTTCACTATCAGTCAGAGGATGTGGCCAGGACTGATGACTTACTGTGATAGCTGTTAAATAACTCTGAACCACTGCTGCTGAAGGGAGTAAGAATTCAAGCGTTTGAAGAGAGTATATTTGGGCTGTGCTGACATAACCTTCAGAGTGGAGCATGTACAACCCACCCTTTAATATACATAGGAGCTACTGTTTCTTGTTGTGTTTGTTTTTCTCCTCCTGGCTCCCGTGTCTCAGCCTCTAGCTGTAGGAAAATGTTAAAGCTCACCTTGAAAAAATGAAAATCTGCCTGAAAGCAGAAAGGACATAGAAACTGGAAAAATTAAGTGCAACTCTGGGGCACAAAGAAAAAAAAATGAAAAATTGGAAAAATGAAAGAGAAAGAATGAAAGAGTGAGAGAAAGAGAGAAAAATAAAATAGAGAAAAAGAAAGATAGAAAGAGAGAGAGAGAAAGAGAGAGAAAAGAAAGAAAAAGAAAGGAAGAAAGAAAGGAAGTAAGAAAAGAAGGAAGGTCAGTAAATCAAAAAGAAAGAAGACTGAGGTCAAAGACTAGAAGTTGGGAACAAGAGAAAGGAAAAGAGCACCTGGCAGTTTGGGAGCCACTGGGCAGCACCAGGGCTGCTTTCTTTGGAGACTTAGCATGACACAAAACCAGAAAGAGACTCCACAGTCGGCAGAACCTCCTTCCTCTTCCCATTAGAGCTATGTACATAGAAGGATTGCAAATTGTGTTTTTACGACTCACTGTGTATGACCTCGTTCCTCCTACACCACAGAGGTTGCTTGTAGGGAAGGGGGAGAATTGAATAAGCAAGGTGACATACACAAGTTTATTTGTACAGAACTCATCTATTTTTTTTATTCACATACATGCACGCGCACATTTGACCTGAATAAGATTGGAAAAGTAGCATTAATCATTTTGAAAAAATAATTTAAAATACTTCTCCCATTGCTAATGAGCTTGTGTTGTTCTAGTTATAAGTATCCATAAAAATGTGTGTAATGTTGTGTTAGGCAATAATTGCATATCTGTGAATTATTATTATTGTTTTCATTCTACTGCATTCTGCTTAGGTAGTATTAAGCTCTCTTCAGCCTACATACAAATGCAGGCATTTCCCAGAGCTGAAGATGTGCTAATCAGTATGATCAAAATGTTCATGGCAAATGACTATCTATGAAACTGATCCTCATCAAAAATACAAAAGTTTGAGTGTACACAAATGAGCATCCTGTGCAAACAGTGCTTTCCAGACATTTTTAATTTTTTTTTGAAAGTGAGGTTGATAAAATTATTGTCAGATGCAAATCTGTGAGCAAATGGAATTAAACTGTCAGAAAAATCATCTTGATCTTATGTCCTCAAGTCACACCCTCTGTTCAGCATTGCTTTAAAAACATGCCTAAAACAGGCTTTAAATCCTGCTGAAGTCAAGACAGTTTATGTAAATAGTTAGGGGCTTTCCTGAACTGGTGCATAGATTGACAGCAATAGACATATTTTTTAATATATTTGCAAGTTCTTCTCCATTAGTCTGGAACAATATACCAAAGTAAACTTCTGTGACACGGACAATAGACAAACCTTCCCCTTTTTTCAGTATAGATATACAGTATTTGAGATTAACAACATTCATTACCTCAATTGAATGATCCATAGCTGTATGGATACTAAAAGCCCTCCACTCAGATGTAAATGTGTGATATTAATCAGTACTGCAGCAAATCAATGCCTACCTGTTAAACATTAATGATACACAACCCATTTAATGAAAATATGTTTAGAAGTAACTGATCTAAATGAAACCTAAGTAAGAAACGGGCCTTTACTATGAACAGTTCTGAACTGATAAATCAATCTTTTTTCAACCCTGTTCTCCAGAGCTCATCAGAAATTTAAAGCATCAGATGAGCTGTCTGCCTTTCACCATTCTAAGCTGTTCATGCACTTTCATAGCAGATCAAAAGGCATTAGTGCAATTATTATAGAGTTTAATACTAGAAACACACTGAAATGACTGTTATGTTTCTTTAAATGTAACCTTTCTCTCCTCATTAAAATGGTTATTAGTAAAACCATTTTCCTCTCCCTGGAACTTACAGGGTAAAGCTAGTAAAAGAAACTAAGTACCATTCATTATTGCCAGCATCTGTAATTGTTTGTATTATACTTTATGAAAAAAATATATAAAATGCCACATTTGAACTCTAGACTATTAAAAGTGTCAGCTCTATTATATAATTTCTGAAGACCAATTTGCCTTTTTTTTTTCCCCGAAGGTTGTAATGAGCCAGGTTCATTTTGCTTTCTACCATTTATCTTTTCAGCAGTAATGGAAAAATTTTCCCCTCAGGCACAGCAAGCTATTCTTATCTTAGACAATTAGGCAGAAATGAAAGGGATCATAAAGGTGAGATTTCTTCACAAACAATGTGATGTACTTTATACCATTTAACGCTGAGAAATATCTGACAAATAAATTCTGAATGAAGGCAGTGTGGCTAATAGCCAACTCTGAATAATGCTTCAGCTTCTTAGCACATAAGAACGAGGGTAGGCAACCGGGGTCACTTAAAGATATACTTACTCTCTAGTTCTGCTGTTGACAATATTTCATTTTTCAACAGAGCTTGGAGAACTTAAAGTGACACTGAAAATAAACAAGCCTGTGCAAAGCAATTAATTCATTGTAAGGTAAGAGGAAAAGCACACATTTGGACAGCTTCTTTTACCAACAAAACTTACTTGGAAGGTTTGCAGACATCAAGGGGTTGGGGTTTTTTTGTATTTTTTTTTTCTTGTACTTTCTTTAAATTCATTTTATGATTAAAAAGTACATGATAAAAAAAATATGTAACATTTGTAAGGCCCATTAGAAAGAACAGATCACAGTTAATAAGAAAAATACTTGTAGCATTCTTTGTATTGTGCCCAACAGGCAACAAGATACAGTATCTATATGCTGATTCCTTTGATGGATCCTTTTGGTGCCTGCACGTCCCTCTTTAGGTGCTGGTGGTTGGGGATGACACAAAACTCTTTCAGGTCTCCTTTCCAGAAATCTTCTTCTAGTGTATATTAATTACAGACTAGTTCCATCTCTGGCATTTCCATCATGAAATGATGGATGAAAGAGAAAATTGGTTTATAAGGTTCAGTTATGGATTTCTAGTGCTGGTGTTTTGGGTGCTGATTCTCCATCCTCTGTGCACCATCCTTTAAAGGATCACTAAGCTATTTTGAGGCCAGAGACCTATCATACAGCCAGTCTTCGACTAGTTTAGGGTAAAATATTCCTCCATAGTCTCTTTTAGCTGATGTGAAGCGACATTACCATGTGATGTGACATTACCAGGTGGTACCTGTGTAGCTAAATGTAGTTCATTCCAAATTAGTTTAGGTGTACACACCTGCTATAATCAGCCTGCCTTCTCAAATGCAGAGAATGAGGATAACGATATGAGTCTGTGACAAAGTCCATAGAGAAGCAATGGAAAGAATTCACTGTGCAATAGCTGCTTAGTGATGTCCAAGAGCAGTGCTACCCCTCAGGAGGCACAAGGATTCGTAACTCTCCATGGAAGAAGGGGGAGGTAACTCACATTTACTGTGTGTACCCCAGGATTAACATGGTATGCACCTAAAAAAACTATTGCTTTCTCTTTAAGAGAGAAAAATTGCTGCTGATTATCCTGCTTCAGTGCAGAAAGAGTGGCAGGTAAAGCACTGCAAAAAAATGTTGCATGGTGCAATGTAATAGTACTTACATATTACAATAATAGAGCAATACAATACAATAATATTCTACATGCTACATATGAAAATAATACAGTACATAGTAGGTGTCTAAATGCATGTTGACACCGTTACACCAAGGAGAAGACTCTACCAACTAAAGAATAAGAAGTGGCAAAGTTTCAACAGGAACAGAACTGTGGCCCTGGTCCATTTTAGCATTGCAGGTCTCTGAAGAAGGAAAAGTATTGGCACTGTACTTAGAGCAAATAGCTGCAATTAAATTCATTACTTAGACAAAATTACTTCTCCTTTCATAGAGAAAATCTCTAATTCTAAAATGGTCTAGCTGAAGTTGCGGAGATGGAAAGATCATACTCCCTGCTGTTTACTAACCCTCCTTACTTCCCTTCAGGTTTGCTGGGAAACTGCTTGGGTGAATGCGTTGTAACTCAGTTCCTTTAAACCAAACTTAAAATAGTTCAAATAGATATTTGGTATTTTAGCTCATTTTCAGCAAAAGGGAGCAGAAAGTGCCCACCCAAGCAGTGAACTCGGGGAAGGCGAGGAGCAACACTACTCATTAAAGGAGGCAGGAAAGATTAGAGAGAAGGGAACAGCTTGAGTGAGCTGGTGGTTTTTCAGCTGGTGGTGGTAGTGGCTGCAGCCAAATGGCGATGTGTGTTTTCTTCATATATCCTCCACACTGTTTTCCTGCTGGCTCTGGGATCTCCCCAAGCATTTTCAGTCATACTAGTGAGAATATGCCTGGTCTCCAAGGTGAGGGTGTGTGATGAGATCATCTCAGTGACTGTGGCCTTTCTAGATGGGCTCGTACAGCAGAATCCAAGTAACAGCATGTATATGCATATATGCACTGTATACAACTGCCTGGAAATTGCTTTGAAGCACCTCCACAACGAACCCAGTATGCCAATTAGAAAATAATGTTCTAGTGATGACTTCTGTTCCATGTATAGAGATATCTTTTCTCTTTCTGAGAATTGCTGAACCGGGAGACAGTGTTAGTTTTACCCTAGACTCAATATTTTCTGATTTATAAATTTTTTATGTTGGCGTATTCCTCACTTTTGTCAAGAGTACCAATTAAGAAATGGGAGCTCATGACTCAGGTTTCTTGAAATAGAGTTAGAGAAATCCTTCCACTCTTAGATGAATCAAAAGTCTACATGTACATTATTTGACATACCTAATTTACAGGATTATTGCCGTTGCCAGTTTGACATTTTACACTTCAAATAAATTCACCCATAGGCACCAAGCCACTTTACACAGATTTTCTTATTTAAACAAAATGTCACCATGAGAAAGAGACAAGCTTAGTTAAAATTACCACTATCCTGTAACAAAAGGGTGTTGAATTTTGAAATAGAAACAATGAGTTTTGACACGAATAACAGTGGCTGTCATCTGTAGAAGTGGATCAATTTGGGAGAACTTGTACAGGAAAAACTTATGTTAAATGAAGTATGTCCTCTAACTTTTTCTGTATGCATCGTTCATCCATAAGATTAAGGTGAATTAATATCAGTAAAGAATTGAATTGAGAAAAATAAAAAGAAAACATGTAATAAGAATTTCTTAATTATGCTGCAGACTTTTCTTGTAAAGAATGTTCCCCCCATCCATCCTAAAATTAAAATAATAAGCATGTAATAGGTTCTGCTGATATATCTGCAACAATTCTTATAGCTCTGCATACATGGCCCACAGGTGCTTTGTCACAGGATTACGATGATCCTTGGGGAGCAGAGGATAATCAGACAGCAGGGAAGAAGGCATGGACGTGTGTAGAGAAAGCCACCACTGTGGCTCTGCCAAAGCAGAGACGCAGTTTTGGGACAGAGACTAATATGATTGGAATGAGAAAACCACATCTGGTTAGCACCTACTTCAGGTCACACACTATGATGGTCCAGAAGTTGTTCTGTGGACATGTTTCTATGCTAATTATATGATGAGAAAATACAGGACTGTGTTTAAAATACATCCAGTGGGTTCTTTGGGAATTCTTAACAAGTGATCCTTGCATGCTTTCAGAAAACCTAGAGATGATCAAATATGCTGACCTTGCACTATATAACGATTTTTTGACAAAAAATACTTCTGAAGATAAGCATGATCTGAGCTCATATCCAGAAATATTTCTTCATATATGATTCCTTCAAGAATGTGTAATGAAGTACCCAGCATGCAACCCTTCTAAAAATTGTCATCTTTTATTTCCATAATTATTCATTGCCTGTCAGAAAAAAGGTGACTTACAAGAGTTCTGTAGTCAGAAGAACCCGTGTTATCCTCCATCTCTCTCTAAAAATAACAAGCTATCATCAGGCAAGATAACCACCCTGATAAAATACCTTGGAAATAAAGTGAACTTTGCCTCATAGTGTGATCGTCCTGATGTTCCTATTGAAGTTCTTGATGGATATCAATACCTGATGCCCAGACATCAATATGACTTTCAGAGATTATGCATCAAAAGAGATTATCAGCGAACAGTTAAAAATGTGTTAAGGCTTGATATCGTGTCTGCTGTTCATATGATAGACGCTTTCAGAGATGTTTCCAGAACACATCATGTGTAGGGCAGAGATCTTGACAGAATATGAAGGATATTTGTAATGTAGCGAGTAACTAGCAACAAATTCTCTGCCACATTGATAGCAAGTCCCTTTTTTATTTTCTGTATTTTATACCTAAGAACTTTGAATCACCAGAAATTATAATAATCAACCATCTAACAATCAGTGAAAACACTTTGGAAGAAATTACTACAGCTGTGGACAAGGACAAGGACATTTTGAAACAGACCAAAAGAGAGTTTAGTCACACTCAGCACACAGGCTTCTGACACTTGTGCAATGATTTGGGGCATCGCAGCATTTGTTACCTTGGAAAAGTTAGAGGAAGGAGAATTTTTAGTCTGCTAAACCTCAGCAATATGTTTGCATACCCCTGAACCTCCAAAAACTACTGAGGCAGTTTCATTTTTTTTTTTTTTTGCAGGAAAGGATAAAGAAGGTTCTGCAAATGTGCAGAATATACCTTGCAGTATTATCTTAAATACTTACAGAGGCTGAACACTGCATATTTCTACCACTACACTAACAATGTCCTGTTACTGGCCATGCCACCAGTGTACAGCTCTTTGTCCAGAATGCTACACCAGGAAGGAATTTCCTTCTCAAGTTGATGCAACAGCTGTAGTGGCCAACAGAAGCTGTTTACAGTAAAGCCACAATCCTTATCATGAGCAGAACAGTGGGAATATTAAAAAGTGCATAGAGATGTGTAGACAGTGGAAGCACTTGTCAAATGGGATGCAGGAAAAGAGGACTAGAAGCTGCAGGTGACAGAAGTGTGCCACTGTAGAAGTAAACGGATTAGCTGATGAATGTAAAGGCTAAATATCAATAGCAAAGAATGCAAAAGACACAGGCGCACACATAAATATGGGACTGGCACATCCCGATGTCATAAAGTTAACTTGTATGCTGTAATTATTCCTTAAATGTGCACTTCAGCTGAAGGCCTTGTGATATATGTTACAGGATTTAAAGTAAAATCCATATCAACTGATGGATAAAACTGCACACAGAAAGAAAGTTTTGAGACCAAACACTAAAAGTTTGTGGTGGTGATAAAGACTTGTAGCAATTATTGATTTTTTTACATTGCTTTTCCAGTTAATGTGACAGCCATTTGAGTGAAACCAGATGTAAACGAGATACTGCAGAGACTATACAGAGTCCATTAGGAATAAAATGATATAAACTCTCAGCATCAAAGAAGCTCCAAGACAGATGTCCTTGTGACACTCTGAATCATTTCAGAATAGCTCCACATCTCAAATCAATCAGAATATGAACGTCTATGACAACTTCTGTGCCTTCAACAGGAGTCCACAGCTTTGACATATATTGACCTAAACACTGTAGTTGAACTACGACAAACCTTTTCACAGCCAAGTAGAGATCACAGCTGCTCTGAAGCTACTCTTGGTTGTCCCAGGGGTTCAACGGGCTCTAGTCAGCCTTAACCTTTGGAAAGCATAATGACGGGATAATTTAGCAGAATCAGAAAGCAAACCCAGAACTTACAGTATCTTTTTTTTCTTTAAGACAATGCAGTCCTCATTACAGATTTGTTTTCCTGTTTCTTTCCTCAGCAAATGCAGTGGCGAAATGTCTCTTAAAGCATAACTGTCTTCAAAGGGGCATAACTTATTAAGGCCAACTGACAATGTTGTTATAATTAAAACGTTAATAGCTAAATGACCATGTAATTAAACCAAATCAGTCAAAAATCCAAGCAGAATTATTAAAAAGAAGTCAGTGTTCAATTAGCAGATGCAGGACTGTTGTGTAGGGTGACTAGGACAGTCCTTCCAGTGGCAGAACTGTTTTGGACTGTGGGAGCCCTCTGGTCTTTTCTGGCTGCTCAGCAACTTTCCGTATGGTGCTGTTGGAGTCCGAAGGGCAAGCACTCAAGTCTCAAGAAAGAGAAGGAAGGCGTCACTTGGTTGAAATTAAAACACTGCAAAGACCGCTCAAGGAAGGATCAGTAATTTCCATTTTGCATTCTCTGTTGCTTTGTGTGCTTTGATTTTACATCTTTGACTTATTCAAATTGTAAATCCATTAAGGGCAGCAGCTGTTGTTTAATAACATGCATAGTTTCACTAGAGGATCCTCACTGGATCACTAGCAATGTATTTATTTAATAAATAGTAATTTGGAGAGACCATAGATACAGAGAAGTAGTCACAGGTACCTGTGGTGAGGTAACACTAACTATCTAAACACTTCAGTTCTTTCTTAGAGTGTTATTGCTTCTTATTTTTAAGTTTGCTATTTAGAAAGTGTCTAAACAGCTCAAGATGACCTTACTGCCTTGACACTAAATCACAGGAAAGAGCTTCTAGTGTCAAAATAGTAAAAAGAAATGCCAAGAAATCTATGGATACGCCATTGCAAAATAAAGCCGTCAGCTCCTGCTTATAGAAACATCAGATTTACATTTACTTCAACATGTAGTAAACAGTCCTGACAAGTGAAATGTTTCTTATGTTTCATCCCGGAGAGGATTTAGAGGAAGACAAATGCCGCTGTTTCTGAGAGGTTCAAATGCAGGTCACAATGCCACCGGGAGGGCAAGCCCATTTGGGGGCAGCAAGAGCACTGCCCTCCCGGCTGTTCTTCCCAGGCTGGGTCGGGTCTCCATGGTTCTACTCACTCAAACTGCTTCTGGTCCCCCTCCTCTCCCACAGAAACCCCCGGGGACAGGTTGCCTTCAAATGTCTAGTGAAACCCAAGAGTGCCTAAGAGGCGCAAGCGGTCACTGCCACTTGCCGGTGTGCAACCTGGCTTTCCTCACTTGAAGTCTACCATGGGGACACCTTTTCGCTCTATAGGATAAATAGTTTGTGACTCCTCAGAGGCTGTTTCCCACAGACCTGCATACAGAATTTCAAACATGACACAAACACAAATACAAAAACCTCTTTCTGTCCTCATGTGTTTTTTTTTTTTTTTTTTTGTTGTTGTTTGCTTGTTTCCAGAAAAGATTTCTAGTAGTGTCTTTTGTTGTTAATCTTGTTTAGTCAAAATCAGATTTCAGGAGGGTGTGAGGTCCTCGGCAGAAAAGAGAGATTTAAATAAAATATATCTGAACAATACATTAAATAAATTAAAGCTTAACCTTTAAAGGCTGCCACTGGAAGCCCTTAAAGGCAAGCACTGGATTGGTTTGATGCTTTGGCCAATGGGAAGGCTAAGCTTTAAAGGTTATCCATAGCTTGGTTTGGTACTTTGGTCAGTGAAACAGTGTCCTCAGTCTTGCAAATTGTGTTTAGCGTGAGATCACAGTTCACATCTCATATTGTGGTGATTTATGTTGAAATTGGGAATAGTAATGGCCTCAGTTTTTTTAAATCTGTTTTACCACTTGATGGCATGATCCTGATTATACTGAAGAGTTATTCTCTGCAACATTTCCTATTATTCTTAATTTAACTTCATAACTGTAGCTAAATCATTCTAAATATGCCTGGCTAAATACGTTTGGATTTCTCTTGAATGCAGAGGCCAAAGTCTAACATTACCATTGATGTCTGACTAGCACAGGGAGTGCTGCGGGAAGCCAGAAGCAAAGAAGATCCCATTACAAATGTTCATTCTTCTAGTACTTTCTCTCCTTTTTGAACTACTCTTGGCTTTGGGATAAGCATGGTTCCTTCTGTTTTTTATTTCCCCCAGACTGTATTCATTTGTTATTTTATTTTTTTTTGCCTTCAAACTAAGACATGCTCTTTTGATTGCAACATCCATTTCTTTACTGTAAATCCAACATTCATAGTTTAAGATTATGATGTACACAAGTATAAACTGCATATAAACATGAACTAATGTCTCTGAGGGTCACACTTTATGCCCAGTATTGGAAAAAATATCTCTAGAAATCTTTGCCAGTCAAAGGAGGTTTGTGCAGACAGGATGGCACCAACTGAAGCGGTCTCTCTTTTGTTCTCTTGTCAAATACAAAAACCTTTGAGTCAGTTAATCCTGATACTACCAAGAATTATGGTATTTGTAATGACATTCATTAATAAAGAATTTTACTATATGTTCATCTTCCTAGGTATCTGCTACTCCTACCAAATAACAGCGAAGGAACAGAGACATCAGATGTTCTGACCTTTCATTGCAAATACTCTAGCAGACATCTTTTATTTTTCCATTTTGTTTACAAAATGTCTGTAGAAATGCAGCAAAATGATCAGGTTAGCATATACGTACATAGCTTCTTTCTCCTTGTAGTCATGAAGTTTTCAAGGAGTTTTTAAGTTTTACTGTGGCTCATGCAAGTCTCTATTTCATGAATTTTGACTGGAGTGTACATACAGACAAATCTCCAGAGGCTCCTTTTATGTTGCTTGGAAACACAACTGCATGCAGCTGAGGAGATTTGTATTGTTCTGCCTAAAAATCAAACTTGAAACGCATTCTTACAAAGAAGCAAACCAATTTTGCTGAAAAGTTTATTCAGAAACTAGTCCAAATTTCCAAATAGACATTTGGAAAAAGTAACAGCTCTGTGTCTCAGAGTACACATTTCACACAGGCTTGACATTTAGCTTAGATACACACCGTGAAGGTCTATAAGAGATGAGAATACAGATGTGTAATAGTTTTCTCATTGACATGGCTGTCTATATAAGACTTCATTAAAACATCACATAATACCAGGAGCAAACTTAAAGATATAAAATACAGTTGTGACAAATGAACTAAGTTTAAATCTCAATTACTGGTAAAAAATCAGGCATAACCAGTCCAATGACAACGTTATCATTGAAATTAATCAGCCTCCCACAAAAGCATCAGAAGTAAACAGTGGTTTTGCTACAGAAAAATGTAGCCATTCTTGTTCTCATTAATATCCTTTGGCTGTACTCCATTATCTGAGACTGGTTTAGAAAACACTTGATAAACCTTCTGCTTTTAAGCTTGTGAAGCCTATGCTGCCTCTGTTTTGTAGTTTTGCAGGTTGCACCCCACCCTGACAATGTCAGTGATAAGCAGTGGTGTTTGCAGGTGTTCCCTTGTGTTCGCTTGTCTCAACACTCTGCTCTCAAGCTGTTGTAAGAAAAAATACCTCAGTTTCAGATGCACAGAAAACAGATCTTCTTCCTACACAGCTCACTGTCACTGACACTGTCCCAACACTGTGAACTCGGGAACTATTTCTGTTACCTTACCCAGGAGAGCCAATGAATTTGGACCTGTCATGGGACAATTATTTTTCTTAGGAGTAGTGCTTACGCTCTGAAAGCAAACCATCGAACAGCATCACAGAACAGCTGAGGAGAGAGGGCACCTCCGGGGATCCTCTGGTCCAACCCCTGTCTCAAAGCAGGGTCAGTGAGGGCTGGCTGCTCAGAGCCATGTCCAGTCGTGTTTTGAACATCTCTAAGGACAGATACTTCACAACATCTCTGGGCAACCTGTTCAACCACCCTTACAGTAAAAAGGTGCTTTTTTATGCTTAAACAGAATTTCCTGTATTTCAATTTGTGCCCATTGCCTCTTGTCCTGTCACTGGACAGCACTGAGGAAAAACCTGGCTCCCTTTTCTTTACTCGTTCTTTCAGGTGTTTATATACATGGACAAGGTTCCTCTGAGCCTTCTCATCTCCAGGCTGAACAGTCCTATCTCTCTCAGGCTCTCCTTGTATGAAAAATTCTTCACTCCTTTAACCATGTTAATGGTTCTTCACTGGACTCACTTCAGCAAGTCCATGTCTTTCACTGGTTAGCCCAAAGCTCCAAAGCTCCACACCCCAGGTGTGGCCTCACCAGTGCGGAGCAGAGGAGAATTGTCACCTCCTTCAACCTGCTGGCAACTCTCCTCCTAACACAGCCCAGGATGCAGGCGGCCACCTTTGCTACAAAGGCACATAGCTGGCTCATAGTCAACTTTTTGCCTGCCAGGACACCCAGGTCCTTCTCTGCCAAGTTGCTTTCCAGCCCCACTGTAGCATTGCACCTGGGGTTATTCTTCCCCTGCTGAGCTTCATGGGGTTCCTCTCTGCCCATTTCTCCAGCTTGTCAAGGTCCCTTTGGATGGCAGCACATCCAAGTAGTGTATCAGCTACTTCTCCCTGTTTTGTATCAGTAACAAACTTGTTGATGGGGTACTTTGTCCCAGTGTTCATGTCATTTATGAAGATGCTAAACAGTATTAGCTGTAGTTTTGGCCCCTGGAGCTCACCACTAGTGGCTGGCCTCCAACTGGATGTCACATGGCTGATCACAAACCTCTGGGCTGGCTGGCTGTTCAGCTGGTTTTCAATCCACCTCACTGTCCACTTACCTAGTTTACACTTCATTTACCTAGTTTGTATTTCATCAGCTTTTCAATGAGGATATTATGTGAGAAAATGCCAAAAGTCTTGCATTTTATTTCAGGTTTAAGTACTGTTGCCAAGGAGCCCCTTAGACATATTAATGAAGTTTTTGGTCACTTTTTCTTATTGCATAATTTTTCAAAGAGAATATTTTTGAGGAGTTTGCTGGATTTCTTCCTTATTTTAAGGAAACTTATGACATTTTAAAGTTTGGCATTTAGATAAATATAGAGTGCTTAGATGCTCTTTAATTTCAACATTTCAGCTAGTTTGTCAGTTATAAGAATTTTGAATTAATGTTTACAAAAGAATGTTTTGGCAGGCCCAAGTAATTTTTTGTCAAATTCTTTATTCATGAGAATTGTTGAGATTTTGACTCTTTCCATTTGCACTATGTTTTGCAAAAAATAAAAAAAAAAATTGCAGAGCTGGGAAAAGTATGTCTTGTTCAGCTCCAATAACTGTATATGACAGCCTTTGTCTTCCCAGAAACCCAGATATAATCTATCGTGGGTATGATTACATAAAGGATTACCATTTCATATTCATTCTTCTCATCTTTCTTGTAAGCTGTGCTGTGTACTCTGTTTATGCAATCCAATTAAAATGCCTTCATACTTTAAAGTAGCACTACTCATAATATTTATAAGAGTAGTCCGTTGTTGAAAAATCATAAGTTGCAGTATTTCTGTCAGCTATAAAATGCTATTATAGAAGATGAATTTTAATGCAAAAGAATTTAAATCAGAAAGAAATAATTGCATTGTGTTATTGATGAATATAATGGATGAAATCCCTGACCCAATGAAGTTTAAGAGAGAATTTCACATTGACTTTAGCAGAGTCAGGGTATTATTCAATACATCTGATTCTGTCTTTCACGTACATGCCTAAAGAGTCAATTATGTCCTAACTTAGTATTAGTATTGTGGTAGTGTCAAGAAGCCTCAGTGAAGACTGTGTTCTGATAGGTATTAAAATTTCATGTGGCTTATTAGTCTTACACATGTCACTCCGCAGACTGCGGTAGGATCACGGCAGCTATATGTAGTTATATATTAACACAGAATCAGTGCCTTTCTCCTGTGTTGATTCTGCAATTGAGTTTAAGGCTCAAGCTGTAAAGTAAAATCCTTTTTAAAATGACATGATGGGTTTCTTTCTTTGAGGGCAGCTACATGAGGTTCAAAAGCTCCTTTCAGGAGGTGTTCTAGCCTTTTCTGAAACTGCCAGTTTTCACACTGGATTTTATTCCTAAATGAGCACACATAGACATTCCCATGCAAGTCAGAGATGTGCCAGGGAACACAGGAAAGCAAATTTTCTTGCCTTAAAGTTCTTAATAGCCGTGAGCCCTTGGTACTTAGAATTTGAGGGTTTAACTTAAACAACAGTTTCTAAGTAGCTTTAAAGATTACTTTGAGCAGATTTCTACTTGGAAACTCCTTTCCTGTATTCCCTGGCCTCTTTCATTGCCTGAAGATGTCAGATAAAAGCTTTCCAAATTGAAAAATGGCTTCTGCTTCTGCATATGTGGAGCACAGAGCTCTCAGGTGAGTGACAGAAGCCACAGCCTGTGCCCATGACCAATGCCACCAGGGCTGCTGCGGTGTGTTATCTGTGAGCCAAGTACCAAATAACATGCAATCAAACTTGTTGGCGTACTGTGCTCAGGATCTCTTGATCTGGAGATATGCGATCTCACACCAAAATCTAACCTTGCTTTTATTAGATAGTTATATTGCTATATGCAGCCAAGGAGATTTCAGAGATTCCACAGTGCAATAAAAAAAAGCCCCAAAACCCTGTATTGTGATTAGGATCACTTTTCTCAGTAAAATAGCTCCTCTGTAAGTTTCCAAGTGAAACTCAGGTCTCAGAATCTGTGCCAAATTAAGTGTCCTGAACCTTCAGGTTCTTGATTCTGTTCACTGAATGGTCTCATTATAAAGAACACCAGTCTTTACGTGTCGTTCCTTAAATTAGGGCATGTCAACACCTGAATTTCAGGATGGTGAAATGCAAATTTAAAGTGGAATAGACATTCTTGAATAATCCCATGCTCAGACATGCCTTTGCATTAAGAATGAAGTCTACATCTCCTCAGGCATTCACTTCCTCCTTAACAAATACGATGGCATGATATGTGTTTGTTAGTCTGGAATTTGGATTATTAGTTGTTAAATGCTAGCTAAGATCCTACTCTTTATAAATCCCAAAGTTAAACTTGGGCAGGTAACAACATTAAATCATTATTAACTTTCCCAACTAGAGCTTAAGCATGTCCTATTCTATATGTGGGTAGTGATGCTTTCACTTCCATTCAGCTCTGTGTTCTTTGCAGACAATACTTCTATCCGTGCCTTTCATACCCATTGTAAAGATGATGCATACCAGCAATATACAAAACAACATTTCTGTTCTGAATTCCATTTATTCATATCCACATTAAAGACATTTTTTGAAGCAGAACAAATATGGTTTTTAGAGCACAGAAATTTTGTCCATAATTCACTAAGCCAATATTCATGTCTTTTGTGTCCAAATCACAGAGCAGCCCTGTCACACTTGTGTCACTAATATTAATGCCACAGGACACACAATCAGCATAGTATATTATCCCTTGTGAGCCGGTCATACCACTTTGGTCAGTGTGTGATATGAAAGTGAAACATAACATTTGAACAGGTGATCTGACCAGGGTATCTCACTGATGCACTTCATAAATCAGCTGGAGACCATGCCAACTTTATAGGTATGAAAGCTTACTGGAAACGTTGACATATTATTCGAAACACTTTGTAGTTATGTAAATTTATGCTACAAGTTCATTTCTGCAGATAGTTCTTGAAGGGAGTTGCTTGGCACATTTTTTTAAATTTTTCTTAGATTTCAAGTCAGTCCAAATAGGTTTGCAGAAGCAGAAGATGAGTCCTCCAAGCATTAAAAATTATTGCTCTAGCACACTACCAGTACAAAGTTGCCAGCACAGCAGAGTTCCAGCAAATCCATTTGTTAACCTTAAAACTCATACGTAGTCTGCTAAAAGCGATATCTTCTTAAGGCAGTCTGAAAGTAAATTGTGGTGCTAGTCTTTAGGTCACAGCTCACCTTGCCTGGTTTTGTTGTGTAAAACAGAATAAACAGGATAGGACTTAAGACCTGTCTGGCTGCTACAGGGAAGTTTGATAGGCTCACAAGGACCTTTACTTGCTTTCTATCATGGGTCCATGTCAAAATTGACAGAAACTATTTAGACAATGAAGTCTTTTCCATACATCTCTAAACTACCTCACCATGCCAAAGTTTTTTATCAAATTAATTAAAGCTCCATAAAGGTCAAGGTTTGCTCTTGACAGCATTGATTTGTGAAGCAGTGAAAACTACTTCAAGTCTTTCACAGCTTGCTTTGAACCCACAGTTGTGATCCATCTGAACTACAAAATGTCACAACAGTCACTTGAGGAAAATCTGCAGAAGGATTTTGCCCAACGTGATCAGCATAAGTATGCCCTTTGAGTTGGTATATAGTGAAATTTGCAACCACTTAGCAAAAATGAAGAGTTAGAAATGTGATCAGAGTGAGACATAAATCGTAAGACACCTTCTTTCATTAAATAGCAGAATCAAGAAGGTTATTTTATTTTTAAATAACAACCTTTTCTCATTTACAGAGATTTATATTTTAAATTCAGTATCTTTTTGACATAACCAAGGACTGTTGCCCAGTAGATACACTGTTGGCTACATTTTAGAGGTCTGATTGCTAGCCTTTACTTATCCTCTCTTTTCCTAGCTACACCACTTCTCAAAAATAATGTGGATTGGTCAATTGGTCACCATTTTCAACTTCTTTAAGAGCAGCCAAAAGGTTTGAGTAGGTTTGAAGGAAAGTGAAGCTGCTTAGCAAGTTGCCTCTAGCTGATTTGTCAGACTTATATAACGTAGGGAGTAACATTAAACCACTTGAGCATATGTAACATGACATATCAATTCCAAGCTTTAGAAAAGATCCTACTTTAGGGAAAGGTAATATGAAGACCATGATAATAGTTCCTTATTCAAAGGTGTGCAGAGCTTAGTTCAGATAAAGGGCAGTTATGTAAATCTGTCTCTAAATGAAGTAATCAGCTTAATTGCATGCTTGCCTTTAAGCATACACATAATTCCGTTGAGCTGAAGGGGATCTGAGAAATCTGTGAAAGACGCAAGAAGTATTAACTTGTCCGAAGAGAAGTAGGGAGACTGGTGCTGCAGCCTGTCAAGTCATGTGCCTACTGAAGGGGAGACCAAATTCCAGTCGATGCTCCAAAATTTCGCTGCAGGCTGATCTCCCCTTCCTACACAAGTGGGCATGTCCTGGGCTACAGAGTCAATCTAGATGTCCCTGATGCTGTGCTTCGCACTCACAACAAAGGGATCATTAGGCCCTGTCGATATTGCTCAGCCAATTCCTGTAGAAACAAGCCCAAGAGAGATCAGTGCCATCAGCATCGGATGGATCTTCAGTCTGTGAGCTGAGTCTTCTTGAATTATGGTGCAGTACACACCTACAACAGAGTCAGTATGCACCATAAATATCACAGCCATAACAGCTTACTTGGCTGAATCCAGTCGTGGCATATCAGGCACAGAAAGTGTGTAGAATTCAACAGAGCCTTGTCCCACTTGCCCCAAGAGTTAATTTGGCTTTTTATCGTTCTTGTCCTGTTCTTGTCCTGTTAACATTTATTTGCGCCTAATAAGGCATGAAATCATTACTCCTAGTATATGTCCTAACATTTAGTCCCACAGTGTCATATTTTAATTGGACAGAAAGAGTATCTAAATGGTTCTAATTCCCCAAGGATGTGGTTATCCAGTAATAATCACAACCCTTGAAGCTCCCTTATTACTTTTATTAAAATAAAATCCTTCATGACTGAAATACTACATATTTTCTAAATTGCATCAAAATGAATTTGGTGGTTTAAAAGAATAGATTGCAAATTTAGTTCATACAAGACTGCCCATAAGTAATAGCTTATAGAGCACCTTTCACATAACAAGTCCCCTAGCTATAAAATGATAACACTTCAAACACTTGAGAAATGTGGCTGAAGGCATCACATCTTTATAGACCCCATGAGAAGGCCATGAGGCTCCAACCAGTAAGTATGGCTTGAGGCTTCAGTCTTTGTTATGTATATTACATAGCATGTGATCAGCTGGAAATGAAGCACCATTTGCTGTCACCTACCGTGCTCTGGCTGATTAAGTCACTCCATGCAAACCATGAAGAAAAGAAATTACAAAAGAGAAGCTATCACTCAAGTTTCAGCTTGGTCCTTTGGGTTACATCTTTGCCAGTCAATGAAACAAGACAAGACTTATTTTCTGAATCAGAGGGTAAGAGGCAAAGCACGGCTAAATGCACAGAGCTAAATCCTCTCCTCCCTTCCCCTCACGCCCAAACAGGGGAGATATAGTCCCTCCTGATGCCATTGCAGGCACCACCTAGAAGCAACCTGGGTGCACATCAAGGAGGAACCCTTGATCCACCCATGAGCAGGAGCATGCCAGTGCCTGGGCCATTCCTTCTGACTTGGATTGACATCACATGGACCACATGTGGGAGAGTAAAGGGAGTTTTCTTGTCACTAGAAATGAAGTCAGCTCTGGTTTGGAGCCTGCTGCAAAAGAAGCAGGAAAAACAAAACATTTAAGAGTGAAGTCTAGCTGATGTAATTGAAATTATGAAAAGTATTTAAGTAGATGGAAAATAATGAACTTTGCTAGAATGTGCAAGGACATCAACACTAACTTATAACGGTCTCCTTGAGGTAAAGAAGAAACACCAGGAGACCTTTTAAGAACCCAGTGTTCTTGTTTTTCTGTTTTAGTGAAGATGCCATGAGAGCAAATGGAGCCCCAGAAGAGCCTGCCCAGCAGCAAGCATCCCCTCCTGGCAGGCACATTCCCCCTCGATGTTAATTGCAGTGTACCAACTCCTGACAGCCTTTTAATAGGCAAGGCAGGAAGGAAGGTGGTATTTTGTTATAGGTCTTTATAAAGTACTAAAACGCAAATTTAAAATGATCATTACACTTGAGTAGTTCCACTCTACTTAAATATTGGCTCCAGGTTTACTTCATTATCCTCTTACCAGTAATTAAGCTACCTAGGGACAATCAGCAAATAATAAAAAGCTGTGGTGGAGGAAATTAGTTTAGACTACAAAGAATTGAAAGAAATTATTGTGCAAAATAGAAGAAAGCAACAGCATATAAAAGATATTTAGCTATCTCTAGATAAATACATTCCAAGGGCCGTAATATTTCCTCTACATGAAATATATAAATTGAGGGTTTGGAGAAGTTCCTACTCATTTCTCCTCAATGCAGTTTATTAGGTAAATGTGGCCTTTCATTCCCACTAATGTCTGATCAACGGACCGGTCATTTTCCTACAGTTTCAGCTGTCCCCAAACCAAAGGATAAAGGCAATGCTGAATGAAGCATAAGTCCTCTGTCTACCTCTATCTTCCACATCATTGACTGAAGACTACGAAGACATAAATGCAAAGAATAAGCTGATTTCTCCTACCTTAAGCTGGAAACAAGCAAAGCGTTGGAGTCAGGTCACCCTGGAAATGAAGCCAGGAGCTTGGCTGGGCATATCTGCACTCTCTTTTTTTCCATCTCCTGCTCCCACTGTAGCTCATGTAGGGGGATTGTAACTTTACTTGTCCTACGGAAACTTTCCTGACCCCAAGCCCTAGGCAGAACAGGGCAGGATTTGATAACAATTGTGTTGAGAGGTGCAATTGTTTGAACACCTGTGTTGATTTTATAGCATACATTTGAAAAAGATTCCTTTAAAGGTCCCTTCCAACCCAAACTATTATATGATTCTATGAAAAAAGGAGTAAGGCATGACCATTTGAGAGAAGGAAAAGCAGAAGTGGAGGAGGAGATTTTATTTCATGCAGCAGCAGTAACTCCTAGTTAAATGATTTCAGTTCATTTGTCTGAACCAGATTGGAGGACGAGCGACACACAAGGGATGTAAAACCTAGCACTTGACTACTCTTTATCATCCACCCTGCAAACACTGATGTAAAAATCTGTGGGGGTTAATTGATTCTTACAGATGTGAGAGAAAAATCAGCCATCAGAAGGCAGGTAAATTTCCAGAAGCAATTTCCCCTTATACCATGAGGGAGCTACATTAAAGGAACAACAACCCATGCCCTTTTAAAACTCGATGGGTGACAAACCACAAAAGAAACTGAGTACCTTCATGATGCACTTTAAAGAAAATCATGCCCTGGACCTTAAACGCTGACAAGCATTTTCATCAATTCATCGGTTACAGAAAACGACTGTGCAGGACTGGTGTCTGTAAATGTGATGGACACCTTTGATACCACAGGAGAAGACAGACTCTCTTCTCTGTGTGACTCCTAAGCACTTAATATTTAATAAAATGTTTTTTCCACAGAACGCAGCTCCCCCTCAAAAACCTGAGTTTGTTCAATTTCACACTGCAATGGACAAATTGCAGACAGCTGGCTTTACTCATCTGTGATTTTTTTGTTTTGATTGATTAGCTGCTCTGTTTCAGGTTTTAGTGGAAGGAGAAACAAATAATGTGGCCAAACTGCTAACAGTTTAATTATGATTTTATTACTGTGCCAGTACTTTATAACAAATTTTTAGGACATAACAGAAGTAAGGCTCAGTGAAAACAAATGTATCCATGGCAGGGCATGAAGATACACCTGGGTTTAGTAGCTCTCTGATTTAATATATTAGGGCTTTAAAATAGAAAAGAGCCAAAAAGGAAGTAAGGTCATTCCCTGTATTTATATCTCTATTTATATTCTCTGCTGTCCTGATGGTATTGCCATCAATCCAATTCTGTTGGAAGGTAAAGACATTTGGTGCATCTCTAATATCCAAAGCTCCTGAAGTCATGTGATTATAACTCCTTTTTAGCTTTAGTAAATTCTCTGTCCTCAGTGGTACTGTGAAAACTTTGTGAATTCTAAAAGGTCAAAACCCAAAAGGAATATGCAAAATCTTAAAATATGTGTGAGTCTTTGAAATATAGTTTTAGTCCTTCCTTATGATACTCAAAAGGTCTAGCTCTATATTTTTAAGTATGCACAGCAGGTAAGGCTGAATACTCAAGTTCCATTCACAACCATAGTAAAAGAAAAAAAACCTATGCCTGGGATATATTCCCTTTGAAAAAGGTTTGTGTCCTATGAACACTATCATACTTAATTGCAAACAAGCTTTTCACAGGCTATTTCAAGAATATAGACAGATTCTCACACGTTGTAGAGACACTGACTTAACAATGCTTATTTCATTTTCAGGACGTAAGAATAATGGCAACCGGTTTTAAAGTATTCTGTTAGATACTTTACGTAGTTTTCCTTATCTGTTGTATCAGAGCTACATATGTATAAATAAATCTGTTTGGTTTGTTGGTTGTTTTTTTGTTGTTTTTTTTTTTTTTTTTTTTAATGAATGGCATTAATGGATTTTGGTGATTTAAAGAAAAAGAAATCATAGAATCATAGAATCACAGAATCATAGAATAGTTTGGGTTGGAAGGGACCTTTAAAGGTCATCTAGTCCAATCCCCCTGCAATGAGCAGGTACATCTTCAACTAGATCAGGTTGCTCAGAGCCCCAGCCAACCTGACCTTGAAGGTTTTCAGCGATGGGGCATCTACCACTTCTCTGGGCAGCATGTTCCAGTGTTTCAGCACCCTCATTGCAAAAAATTTCTTCCTTATCTAGTCTAAATTTTCCTTCTTTTAGTTTAAAGCTGTTATCCCTTGTTATATCGCAACAGGGCCTGCTAAAAAGTTCCTCTCCATCTTTCCTGTAGGGTCCCTTTCAGTACTGAAGGGCCACAATAAGGTCTCCCCTGCAGCCTTCTCTTCTCCAGGCTGAACACCCCAAACCCTCTTAGCCTGCCCTCATAGCATGGGTGTTCCAGCCCTCTGATCATTTTTGTGGCCCTTCTCTGGACCCACTCCAACAGGTCCATGTTCTTTCCTGTGCTGGGGACTCCAGAGCTGGACACAGTATTTCAGGTGGGGTCTCACCAGAGCGGAGTAGAGAGGCAGAATCACCTCCCTTGACCTGCTGGCCACGCTTCTTTTGATGCAGCCCAGGATGCGGTTGGCTTTCTGGGTTGTGAGCGCACATTGCCAGCTCATGACCAGCTTTCCATCCACCAGTGCCTCCAAGTCCTCTTGGCAGGACTGCTCTCAATCCTTTCACCCCTCAGCCTATACTGATACTGGGGATTGCCGTGACCCACATGCAGGACCTTGTGCTTGGCCTTATTGAACTTAATGAGGTTCACACAGGCCCACTTCTCAAGCCTGTCCAGGCCCCTCTGGATGGCAACCCATCCCTCAGGTATGTCAACCACACCACTCAGCTTGATGTCGTCTGCAAACTTGCTGAGGATGCACTCAATCCCACTGTCTATGTCATTGATGAAGATATTGAACAGTACTGGTCCCAGTATGGACCCCTGAGGGACACCACTTGTCTCTGATCTCCATCTGGATGTTGAGCCATTGACCGCTACCCTCTCTATGCAATCACTGAACTAATTCCTCATCTACCAAACAATCCACCCATCTAATCCATCTCTCTCCAATTTAGAGAGAATGATGTTGTGGGTGACCATGTCAAAGGCCTTACAGAAGTCCAGATAGATGAAAACCATAGCTCTTCCCTTGTCCACTGATGTAGTCGTTCCATCATAGAAGGCCACTAGGTTGGTCTGGCAGGACTTGCCCATGGTGAAGCCATGCTGGCTGTCTTGAATCACCTCCCTGTCCTCCATGTACCTTAGAATAGCTTCAATGAGGATCTGTTCCATGATCTTCCCAGGCACGGAGGTGAGGCTGACAGGTTGGTAGTTCCCAGGGTCCTCCTTTCTACACTTTTTAAAAAGGGGTGCAATCTTTCCCTTTTTTGAGTCAACAGGGACTTGACCTGACCACCATGACTTTTCAAATATCATGGAGAGTGGCTTGTCAACTACAGCAGCCAATTCCCTCAGGACTATGGAATGCATCTCATCAGGTCCCATAGACTTCTGTATGTTCAGGTTCCCCAGGTGGTCACTAACCTGATCTTCTCTTACAGGGGGAGGGACTTTTCTCCTCCAGTCCCTATATAGGCAGAGATTTTCTTAAACCGAGAGGAAAGACATTTGCCAACACTAGATGAAAAAATTGTGATGTACATATGATGATCTGTATGATCTACATTTTGGAACTTAAAAAGTGACATTTAATGTGGTGTATGAATTGTTAAATAAATATTAGTAATGCTGTGGTTATTTTTATCAGTCAAATATTGTAAGTGCAAATTTACTAAACAACTTAAATACGCTTTCAAAAATTATCTCTTGTAAAACTGCTAGAAGGTTGTAAGCAGAATCCTTGCAGCTGTAAGCAGAATCTTTGCATTTTACAAGTTGAAATGTTATTTCAGATAATGAAGTAATAGTAAATATTTTCTCTAAGAAAGCATGTTCCAAATATAATATAATATATCCATATAATATGTTCCAAAGTGGATCAGGTTGAATTCTCCCAAGAAATTAAGTGTACTATGAAAACTAACTAGGTAGGAGCTGTTCTCCAATTGGCAATAAAACAAGACTTCTTTTCTTTTCCTGGCCCTAAAAACGGAGGAAAATAAAAGTTGAAATACGTTGCCTTCCTAATCTTGATGCAGGTTTTCCTGGGATAAATTATTAATATTGTTTTCTCTAACTAATACATCATAAATTATAATTCTATCAAAGTCTGTTAGGTGGCTTACTGAAAGACTGCTATTCATAGCCTGCAAAGTCACTTGTTCTGCAGGAAGAACATAATTCCTTCACAAAGAGTTTTTTTATTTTTTCTTTCAGTACACTGTATTTGAAATTCTTTTATATTGATTTTTTTTTTAATTTTTAATGTAAACAGAATATGGAAGACATGGTGATAATCAAGATCTATTATAACACTATATTTAGTTTGGAAATAATAAAAAAAGATAAATAATGAATAGATGGCAAAGGCTTATCTTCCTCCCCAGCCTGCTCCACGTAGTGCTTTGTTCCAAAGTTATTGGTATTTTCAATAAAATGTATCAGTAAATTTAGTCAATTAAAACTTTACTGTGATTCAATAGCAAGATTTATCCTACCTGTGAAACTCATGGAAGCTTGGAAGCTTCATTAATCTTACAAACTCATGTTTTTTTTTTTCTTTTCTTTTCTTTTCTTTTCTTTTCTTTTCTTTTCTTTTCTTTTCTTTTCTTTTCTTTTCTTTTCTTTTCTTTTCTTTTCTTTTCTTTTCTTTTCTCTTTTCTTTTCTTTTCTTTTCTTTTCTTTTCTTTTCTTTTCTTTTCATTCATTAATATGAAGCACATGGTTGTGGCTAACATTTTTTAGGCCTTTCACTGCCACCAGGCTGTGATTGTGTCTTGAGAGCTTTTTTAATGGATTACCCATTCAGAACAGAACACATGTGGCATTCCTGCAATCTTCAGCTGTTCAGGAAGACTACCAGGTATTACTGAGACATGGAAGTAAACACACTCTTGAGCCCTAGAGCTTGATTTTCATAGAAATTATTTTGATGTTACTCAGAAGGTATGATTAGGAACAAATCTAGTCCAAGCTCTTGCATGTAACTCAAAGATCAGAAAACATAACACACAGAGTAATATCAGAGACATGACTGAAAATAATAAAGCTCTGTGCCCTCTGCCTTTTCTGCATGTAAACTTATATTCCCGCTACACAGTGAAGGTGGCATCAACTAATGTCCCTCTTGGAGATCCAGGTTACACTGCAGTCAGGGAAGGCCTGAATGAGGGTAGATTTAGACTAGATATAAGGAGGAAATTTCTTACAATAAGGGTAGTGAAAAACTGGAACAGGTTGCCTGGAGAGGTGGTAGGTATCCCATGCCTGGAAACATTCAAGGTCAAGTTGAATGGATCTCTGAGCACCCTGATCTAGTTGAAGATGTCACTGCTCATTGCAGGGAGATTGGACTAGATGACCTTTAAAAATCCCTTCCAAACCAAACTGTTCTATGATTCTACGAAAGTTCACAGCTACCCCATGTGCTAAATATGAGGTGGAGTGTGTGCTCGTGGGGAGTCAACTGCTTGGCATTGTGTCTGCAGGACTAGAGCCCAGACACAGTTGTCACAGAGGGACAGGCTGACTGTCCATTCACATCCTCACCTATCTCACTGTGAGGGTTTGTGTCCCTTACCCTCCAACCAGTGCCTCTGGAACAAACCAAGTCACATTAGCAGGACATTGCCGGTGGGTCTGCACTATCACTAGCTGTGCACAGAGGACTCTTGGTCTCTCCTGTTAACAACATTTGAAAGGAATAACACAAGGTCTCATTTTGGCACCTTCATCAAGCACGTACAGTATTAAAAGGAGGGGTTCTTCTTTTTTAACGATTTAGAAGTAGGTCTGCACAGTGCTTTGCTTGCCTAATTTCCACTTAGGACATTTAAATATGATTTTATGTGCAGTTGAGATCTTTAAAAATCTTGTTCATTTCCTACTTAAACTTGAAGGTCCCCACTGGCTTCTTGTATCTGCATTTTTACTCCTGGGTGCATGTGAAAGAGCAGAAGACTTGGCAGCAAAAGCACCTTACACCTTGCATACACTTATGAATTGGGACAGGTATTCTTGATGTGACCCACAAGCATTAACTCAGTAAGTATTCTCAAGACTCGTTTCTCCCACACATAAGAAAAGGTCACATTTGTGCCCATGGTTTTTATCTCCCTCAGAGCACTCATCTGGAATGTGTAATACCCAGTTTCAAATCTCCTAATTTCTCCCTTCACTGCTGTGATTATTAAACACCAATATATTCCTGGACTGGAAATGTCTCTTCAGGTTGAGCTGTTGCATTTCTACCTGCATAAAGAAAAACAGCCTCAGTCCCAGGAATAACAGCAGCTGGAGATGACTGCTGTGGGGGCCAGGCTCCCACTCCTGAGCTCGTCACTTCTATTGGTGCCATTGGTGCTGAGCTCCTGTTGGACCTGCAAACAGAGAACAGCCCTGCTGCAGTTTGCTTCTGGCAGTTCTACACCTAATGATGGGGCCTGAAGCGGGGTCTCTCACGTGATTTTACACCTGGAAGGGAAGGCAGGTATTCAGGACCCAGTTCTGAGCCGTTTGGGGACCCCCCCTCCACCCCTCCCCCGTTGTACCCCCATGGGACAAAGAGGAGTTAATGCCACAGAGAAAGAGTTCCCTTAAGACCCCACTTTGGTTACTTACATCAGTGTTCTAACAGCCCAAGGTGCCTTCATGCCTGCAGCTGGCATATGAAGGAGTATCCATGAAGGTCTGAGGAGCCAGGAATCTCTAAATTTATTTTTCAGGCAGATACTAGAGGGAAGTATTTCCCTACAGATGAAGTAACTCTATTCTAACAAAATTGGCCCATTTATAAACCATCTCTTCCAGACGCTGGACTACTATATATATGTTTCTTTGCTGAAGTAAGGCTCATCTCTATGAAAAAAAAGGAACTGACTGCACAAATAATGCTCTCAACAAGTAGGTCCTGTAATAACACACGTTTTATGATCTGTAGTTGTCTTCCATTCAGTAAGGCCTCAATAAGAACGGAGAGTGAAGAAATAATATTTAGAAAAAAAAAGTCATAATTTTTTTAGCGGAATCAAGGTCCTTCTAGATATTACCTCTTTATTTCTTATTTTGATATTTCTATAAATTCCTTGTTGGCAACAATCTCACTTGTGATAACATTCAGGGGCTTTTTCCACTAAATTTTCATCTCTCACACATATAGATGTTTTTCTGCCTATTGGCAATTTTTGGCAGTGTTGTTAGAGGAAAGTCATTCAAGGTGGAGGAACTTCTTTGGCTGAGTTTTGTGGGGGACTCCAGCAGAGAGGATAATTAAGTGGGAACTTCATTGCACTGATTCCTTCTTGCCTCAGAAATCTCTTCCTTCAGTTCCCGCTTCCTCAGGGAAAGAATATCATTATTTAGGTACAGACATGGGAAGTAAAAGTTGCGGGGACACAAGGTTTTGCTTCCTATTTTGAATATATGAAGCCTCTGCACTCCAAAGTCACTTTCTCTCTTTGGTGAAAATGTCACACGTCATTTGATTCCTTAAATTCAACTTCACCTCCATGAAGAAGAGATCCTTGTGTGAGAAACCTAACACCCTGCAATGCTTGCAGAGGTTCTGCATTCTGAGCAGAGGGAATTGATTCTATTTTAAATCTTCCTATAAAGACTATTACTAAGCAAAGAAGATCTTGTAAAGTACAGTGCATAATATGCTGTCTCTGTGCTCTGTAGCTTGAGAACAGTTTCATTATGTGTTATTAACTGGCTGGAGATTTTCAGCTGCTTTGGAGTCTGCTGTCAGTACCTGGGTTTTCACCTGAAATTGGAACACCACCAAATTGAAATAAATATTGGAACCCTACATGCAATGGAGGACTTGTTAGCATAGCTTCATGTGTCACAAGCCATGTCTATATCTAACACACACCGCCATCCTTTTTAAGCAAAAATGACGAAGGGGTCTATTTTACAGGCAGATTGGTCTTGTTGCTGACAACACCATTTGGAGATCCAACTCCTTTTTTTCAGTTCGTAATGCTGCAGAAGTTTGTTTGCTGCAGATTTAATTATTTCATAGGAGTGGTGAAGACAAACAAATGGATGTACCTTCTCTGTACCCTGGTCTTCTTGGGTTCTTGATTTCTCTTCTTCCCATTTATTTGTTGAGAAGAAGTTTTGACAAAGCATTTATTCCTTCTGTTTGTTTCAATGGAGCTAAGATACTCTGTGTTTTTCTGCCCGTATATCCTTGCTTATGATGGGCAGGTATAGGTAGTGGGATGTGGTTCCTTGATAAATAAACTACTTGCAGCACCTGTGATGGGATGAGTTTGCTGCCAGTCGCCAGAGTGCTGCAAGGGAACATGAGGCTGGCAGCAGTGGCTGGGCTGGTCCCTGCCAAGGGGGCTGCTGTGGCCGGCAGAGTGAGCGCAGGAGCAGCAGCACCGCTGTGATGAGGCTGGAGCCTGAGGGCAGATGGCAGGGAAGAGCGACCGAATGGGGCGAGGGATCCTCTCCAGGGCTGCCGGGCTGCAACACCAAGGAAAGCAGATGGCAGAGGGCTGGTGGTGGGTTCCACGCAACCTATCCTACCACAGACCTGGCACTTTTCCACTCTTCAACAGAATACCTTGATGTGCTTCAGGCTGCTCTCCTGTACTGAGCTCTGTCCCTCAGCAAAAAGCTTTGACCAGCTTCTAAGTAGAGAGGAATAAAGTCAGATGTCAAATTAAGTTGCCATAAGATGAGTTTGTGCCAAATTGTGTCTCTGGCCCTGTATTTAACCATCATGAGACCTTTCATTTTACAACACAACTACTCATAGACCCTTTTTATACTTTCCTATTATTTGTGCCGGTTCTGGGGCCTCACTGTGGGAGGAGCACTGGAGGGAATAGGTGGATAGAATATGCCTATCTCTAGTCTGAACTCATCTCCAGTACTGAATTTGCCCACCTCTTGCAGCCTTTCTAAAACATCAAGCAGGTGCCTGACTCTATTTTGATTTCTTACTATATCTCTTGGGTCAAAAAATTAAAAAATACACTTTACCAAGACTGATAACTAGGAAAAACCCCAGTTCATTTACACTTCCTTCCATTAACGTACATGCTTCATTACTGGTAAAGCTATCCCATGATGTCCTTCTCAATGTTGATCATATTTCAGTGAAACAACTCAACTGAGAAAATCAAAGGGTTTTCTTTTGGAAATGTCTGTTGGTAACCGTGTGGGGAAGGACAGATCTTACTGTACAGGCACATTTTCTCTGCTCTGAAGAGAAGCAATGATCTGTCCTCAAAATCCTGCCACCACCATAGTAAGAGAAATCCACTGAAAATTTTCTTAGCTCCAGTCACTGGTGGGTTACAGCATACTACGTGTGGATTATATTGTTTTGATTTTGTTTTTCCTGGGGAATCTTGACAGGAACAGGAAAAGGCATTATACATCACCCCAGTATTTTTTTCTCTTTTCCTTGTCCTGCTGGATAGTCACCAGATAGAAGGAACCTGTTTCAATGGGGGTTTAGAAGAGGGATAGCATTGCAAGAGTAGCCAAAAACCATTTCCGTGTTCAAACACAGCAACTGCCATGGGAAGATCTTCGATCAGGTCTCGAAAGCAGAAACTGCTGTCATTTCTAAAGGAAACCACGGTGAAAGAAAAACAATCAAAAAAATAAAAAAAAAAAAAAAAGAAAAAAGAGAAAAGGAAAAGGAAAAGAAAAGAAATAGAAAAGAAAAAAGAAACCTTTGGTAAATCAAGTGTATAAAATGTCTGAACACGGATTCCCTCAGTAAGTAGATGGGAAATGCTCTTATTCATAAGTATGTCATTTTAAATCAGCTGCTGCCTGAAACACATCCAGAACTGAGGTACCAAAAATTAGTCTACCCCTCTCCCCTGCTCCCTGCAGCCCTTGCAGAATCAACATGTAATATATTTGTATTAAGAATTCAAGCGGAAAAAAAACCTACTTCAAAAAACACCCCATAATAAAAGGACAGAAGAGAGGGGAGAAAGATTACTAATTTTCTTTAGAAAAAAGCCTATTCTCTTTTTCTGTCATGGATACTATAAAAATTTACCACCACTAAGCATCCTCTCTAGAGTACTGAAATCTTGTGTCCTCCGGTGTCCTTTTGAAGACCCATGGCTTGTTAGTCAGCTAACAGTGCTTTTTCAATGCCTCCAGCCCTGCCTAAAGCCACAGCAGACAATTCCTTTGACATTGCTTCTTGCCAGCCTCCCTTGCTCTGTCTGTGTTTTAAATGAAGCTCCCAATTCTGATATGTCCCATTCTGAATAATACAGGATATGGGAGGCTGCTGCTTGATGCTCAGTTAGCCAACTAATGACCTGCAAAATGGGTGTATATAGATAAAAATTGGTTGCATGGGAAAGACCTCTTTTATCTTTCTTATGAAATTGTATTTAGGAAACTGACAAGATCTAAGATTTCTTCTCCCATCAGAGTAGAAAAGCTTTTCACAATGAGGACCCCCCCACTTACTGTCAGGGCAATATTACTCTTTAAAAACATTCTTATGATTTTGTACTAGGCAGTGAGTATGTTTCAGGCAAGTTTTCACATCTGTCTGGAATGTTCGTCAACACTGGACATGTAATATCTTTATTATATATTCTCCTGCCATGTAAGGAAAGATCACTTGCTCCCAAGGTAGAGTTATTGGAGCTATTGCATTATAAATAACTGGAAGTACTCACTTTTAGGAAGATTCTGCAGTGCTATTTGACTTCATGGGCTTGCATCAGCTGTTTGCCTGCTGGTCTTCCGGTCAAGCCCAAAGATCACGGCCAAAGCTTTGTAGTGTAAAGATTCATCCTTTATTTTCTCAGAAAAGTAAAGGAAGTATAAACGCAGATAGTCCTCTCCATTCATGAACTACAAAAGCTGTTCCACCATAGTCACCTCTCTGGCGTTGCTTGCTATATGGTAACAAGTATACTAGTTATATTAACAGGAGCTATTGTGTTTTCATTGGTGTTGCACAGGCTTTTACAGAGACCCAATTCAAATGTTTCGAAGAACTTGAGAAGACCTTGGTGGACAAGTAATAGACTTTGGATCAGGATCCACATTACAATGTGCTTCTATTACGATCCCCAAACACTTATCACTGTTCAAGGGTAAGCTTTAAACAGGTCATTAATGCAGTGACTGATGGAACTGATTTCTTCTGCTTTGAAAACAGAAGACTGAGATGATTATGGCAGGTCACAGCAAGATAAAGAGGCAAATTTCTCAGTAAGAATCCCCCTAGTGGAAAGAGAAAAGATCCAGGGGGAGAAAAAAACTTGCCTGTTAATATTTAAGAGATATTTAAGTTCTGTGCCTGGCCATGGCAGGGGGGTTGGAACTAGGTGATCTTCAAAGTGCCTTCCAACTGTAACCATTCTATGATTCTCTGTTCATCTTGTGACAGAAAAGTGTTGCATGTGTCTAAAGGCAATTATAAAGATTTTATGACAAAATAATAGAAAGAGATGGAGATTGCAGTCAGTTACTTCCTTTTCTTCCATGTTACTTACTAACAGGTATGGCTATCTTGAAGTAATACTGATAATCTAGGTGTGTTGGGTAGTTAATATTTATTATACAGTAATATTTATATGCCAAGGAAATGCAAATGTTCAGGGAAAAATACAAAATTTTGGTAATTTCCTCCAGAGGAAATTTCTAAGATTACAATGTTTTCCTTTGTCCAAATTTCTTACCACAGGAGATAGGGTCCTTAAAACTGCATTTTTTTTCCCTAAAACAGATGAGTGAATGACAGATTTCATTCTTGGTTTGTTATAGTCCTCTAACCAAGTGACTGAAGGGCTGGGATTTGTAGCACCTGACATTTGCTGAAGAGGAAAAAGGATATGATTCAAATGTTCCGGCTTGGGATGAGGATATTCCTTATATAATAATATTCCTGCAATCAGGAAGATGCACAAAGGCTTAGCTGATACTAGCAGTAATATCAAGTGAATTCAAATTAGATATGCTTATTGCAGATCAAAGACACTGCTTAATAGCATCATGCTGTTATGGTTGGGAAAACAGCAGATTCTGTTTCATAGAGCTCAAAGATTTTTCTTCACAGTCCTCTGAATTTCGATGACTTTCCCAGCCAGGATCCTTGACTTCCAAAGTTAAATCTGTAAGCAAAAACTTGAACTCCATACAAATTAAACTCCAAAGCCTTTTCTGTCAGCTGCCTACAGTTTTCTTATGCAACAAATAATGCATTTTAGGCAGAAGCCCAAACCTGTACATGTAACCAAGACAGATTAATTAATTTATAATGCGTTCCTGAAAGGGGGTTTACCATCAAACTTCATTTTGTTACAAAACTTATGGCCTGAAAGTTCAGAACATAAATATAGCTCCTTATCTGTTTATAAAGGAGTTAAAAAAAAAAAAAAAGCCTATAAAGTATTTCTAGAGTGAAGTAGAAGTCAGTAAAGCAGGATATGAAGGGCAAGCAAATCAAGTGTTATTTCCTGATGATGTACTTCGTGACATACTGATACATGACATGGAAGCACTGCTTTAAAAAGTAAGCTTTTTTAACTTTTTTTAAAGTAAATCTAATATATGGTGATCTGTAGCAACAAATTTCCTATTAGACAAGAGTTCTATAACATTAATAATTGAAGCCATGATCTTACTCAAGAATAAAACCCATGTTTTATTCCCTATTCTGAATTGTATCCACCCTGTTCAGCTACTGCTCACATTTTAATGATCAGGTACTACATACTACCTTCAAATCAATGAGAATTGTTTTCAGTACTGCCATTGACTTTATATATTTCAGACTAAAATAATTATATATCAAAAAGTGTAGTTAAAATATGCTGAAGAATAGCTACATTTCTTACAAACAATAATGCACAGTGATAATGTTAAAGAAATTTCATGGCTGTTAAAGTTTACTAGGTTATTTGGGATGAAATCTGTTTGATTGACAGCATGCTTTTGCTAAATCTGAAACTGGAGATCTTCCAGTCAGCCAAACAGTAAGGGAGAAACCAGAGAAAAGAAAAAGCCTGGGAGAGGTCAACCCGTGTATTAGCTCTGTTCCTGTACATAGATAGAAAAGGTTTAAGGCCTTCCTCTGCATGATTACCAATGAGGCGGTAGGAATATTTCCAGTAAAGAAAAAATTGCAACAGGTAAGGGCATCCCTTGTTTTGAAATGTTTCATTTGAGGCATTTTGATTTGAAAAACTCTCATCAAATTGAAGACAAATTTCTTTTGCATCTAAATTTTTTTCCAATGCTAAAAGAAGCCTGCATGTATTCTTGCTGGCATGGCCTTGGTCAGAGGCCATCAACATAAAGTTGCTATGACCCCTGGGTTTTATTTTTGGCATTTGTGCTCAGTTACCTCAAATAAGAGCGCTCAATACTAGGCGTGAATTAGTTCTCCCTCACACAGCTCTGTGCCTTGTACAATTGCACATATTGAAACAAGGAACCCTCACACCAGACATCTCAACTCACTTTTGTATTTGTGAAAAGGTTTTTCGAGTATTGCTTTAGTGCCAACACAAAGCAAGAACCCAGAAGTGAGGTATCGGAAGTTGCCACCCAGAACTGTTCTATTATTCATTATGGATGTCATGGCTTCTTGGCAGTGTTTGGGAAACCACAAATGAACCGTGCAGTTGGTTTCTTATACATTTAATTCAGTTATCCAAACTGATGGTGCCAGAACTCTCTAGGTATAAACTGGAAGCTAATTTAGTGGTGTGAGCTGAATGTGGAAATCACACATGGGCAGAAATGTCCTTATATGCCCGACATGGCATGTAGAGTGCCACTTGAACCACCACCATGACCAACATTCCTTGATAAGACATGCTCTCTTCCCTGCTTCCTCATGGTCATCATGAGTGCTGGCACAGTTAAACAATGAATCCATCCAGGCAGTACCCAGACAAAAAGTTATTTATAAAATGTGTGTGTGTTTTTAAAAATACCCATAAGCCTTTGCATGCCTCTGTGTCTCTGTTTAAGGACCCCTATGGTCCTTAAGTATAGAAAAGCCAACAGAGTTCTTCTGAAAAATATCCATTTATTTTTGCCAAGATTTTCCCTTGCTCCTGTTGCTAAGCATTTACACAAACGGTCGTGCTGATTTCACTAAAACTGCACACTGGATTATGAACTTCTCAGTCCAACCACATGTTTTACAAGAAAGTCCTTACAGACCAGGAGGTTCCTAAGATGATTAATGTGTGAAGAGTTTTCTTCCTTTCTTTCTAATGGTGCTCTAACACAAACTCCAGTACACAGAAAAATTTACTTGAGTTTTTATGGCTGTAAGTCAAAGTCAAGTACCGCTGTCTTTGATGAGGTCTCTGCTTAATTAATGAGCTTGATTTGTTCAGGACAGATTGGGAGCAGTTGGAGTATCTAATTGTGAAAGGTCTGTGCAGTGCCTGCTGAGAGTTTTGTCCTGTTTTGCTTACAATCTTATGATATTGTTTGGTGGGGCTTTTTGTCATAGTTCTCCTGAGACCAGCTCCGAAAAGGGCGACACCATGCCAACTACTGTGCAGCCAACAGAAACTGTAAGAGGCTTAGCATCTCCCAAGATTTGGCCTTGCTGATGACTAGCTCTTTGAAGCCAGCACTTTGCACGTGTTGTCTCTAAAGTAGCATTCTTTCTTTATGCTGAATAAACAGTAGGAGAAAAGTAATCATTCTCCCCCCTTTCCAATCCTCTCTCTCCCCCTCTACATCCCACCCCCCATTCTGGCCTGCACAATCAAGTATAAGGTCATCTGCAGGATGCTTCCCTTTTTCTGTGGAATAGATCCTCTTACTATTTCCCAGACGTTAGTGTTTCCTGTTTAGACTGATTGCTTCTGTTTTACTTTCCAAGGTCTACTTTTTAAAGAGATGTATGTGTTTTGTACTTTTATTCTATTCTTAGGCTAGGGAATGTAGTGAATAGGAAATTAATTCAACCCTGGCATTCCTTCAGTTCCTTCAGAGCTCCCAAACATACACAAACTGCTCACCTCCTGCCCACCATTTACTTACTTCACGTTTTACCCCGTTGTTTGCATTACTTACTCAAAAAATATTTTAATATAAATAAGCTGTGAGTTTTTACAGCTTTCTCTGGTGCAGCTCAGAGCCTAACTCTCATGTGCCTCTGCTGATTCCTCTTGTTCTGACAGGATGCAAGTGGTAATCTTGCAACCAAATGCAAGGCACTGCGCTCACTTTCCCAATACCAAAGATAATGTATCTTGTTCATAATGAGATTACAATCAACGTCTGAAATTCCCTTGTCTCAGCACCTCTGTGGGCTCACGCTTTCGGAGGTGATTACATTTCCTACCAGTGAAGGATTTTTTAGCACCATTTCTGCAGACCTTGATAGATTTAGCTTTGAAATGAGGCATGTTACTGCTCTAATATTATGCTCTTTGGGTAGACTGTTTGTGTGCTATGCAGACAGCTCACTGCATTTTAAAAGCACTATTATTTCCTGCTAGAGAAAGCATCTAAAACTGCATCAAGCAAGCCTGTCCTTTTAAAGGTTTCAAGTTTAGTGTGGGGCTAAAAAACATGTTGGAACAGGTATGAGATGAGTAGATTTCAATTCTATGTGATCTTTTTTTTCCAGAGTGATGTGTCCGTGTGTGCTCCAGGCATCAACTTGTGTTATGAAAGTTAAACTCCTAGAGGTCTTGATAATTTCTTACACATCTGCAGTGTACCAGTAGTGGAAATGGCACACACAAAAAAACCCAAAACAAACCACAAGTTTTCACACAGTCTATGAAGTACACCATCACTGCAAAACTTTTTTGAATGGATCATACATAGTCTAGCCTGACTTCAGGCATACGTACATTTACCTGCAAATTTCTGCTTAATTTTAGACTTTTCTTAATCTATGGCATATTTTGTCACTGGGCCTGTTCTGAATTTTTGTGGATGCCAAAAAGAGAATTTATCTCCTTTCTTCATATGCACATTACTCTGAACACAGATACTTTTATAATAATTGCTATCATGAGAACTCTTTCTTTTCAAATAGGTATAGAATTCATTACAGGTGCTTCACAGAAACCTTTGTGCCACAGTAAATACCAAGAGTCATTATGTAGCCTTTTCACAAAGGCTCACATTTGCACCTAATAAAAGAGTGACTGACAAACACATACCCTTAAAGGCAATTACAGAAAATTTCTCAGCTGAGTAGAAAGTCTGTAAACACTAACCTTTTCTGAAGTCAGTGAAGACCTTTTTTAAGAAAGGTCTAGAACATCCAGAGCTAGATCATCTTTATCAAGTAAAATTTTTTTCCTCATGTTGTGGAACTACCATTTGAAAGAATCTGTGGGCTTGGGTGGTACATGCCAAACCACCCACAGCTTTAAGTTCTTCAGTCAAAAACTGTGATCTTCAGAATGCCAATTTAGCTACTGCACTGACTGTGAAAGAGCCAAAGCCCACAGCCACCTCTGCCTAACACCTCACTATTAATAAAGTACCCTCTTTTGAAGGTGCTCATATGCACATTTATCTGCCCACAATGAGCACATGGCATTTATAGCTCTTGCTAGAGCTTTGCTGGGCTGCTGCTGGCTCAGGGCTGCCCATGCAGGAGCACACCAACCTCTGCTGCTGGCAGTGCCTCTGTGATCGTGATGGGCATTTGCTCTGTAGTTAGTACGGTCATGCAGGAAGAGACAGACCTGGGTTTAATCTCTTCCTCTGCTTCTGAGACGTGTCTCTCGAGAATGAGCCTCACTTCATGCCCAGACATCTGAGGAAGCATCCTAATACCCCAGCTAGCTGCTAATTGGGTGAAATAGGAAAGGGGGTGGGGGACAGTTCTTGGCTCCTTTCACTGAAGTGTCTGCTTGGCATAAAAATTCAATATTTAAATGAGAACTACGCTCTTCATCTAGCAATATTAAGCTTGCCAGCAGCAAATGAGAACCATGTCCTAGTCCTTGTTCTAGTGAGTGTTTGCTTATCTGAGTAATACATTCCTTACATAAAATCTGTAGTCAATTGGACAGAAGTCCACACTGGGAAGTACTTCTTTTCTACCGAGGGCTTTTTCAACAGTAGCTTAAGTGATTGCCTTGGGAGAGGTTGTACAATCAGTTGGAGTTAACGAAGTGATCCAGGTGAAAACTCACATCAAGAGATGCAAAGCATATCAAAAGCAGGGAATTAGGAGTATTGAGGAGCTCTGGCTAAAATGCTGTGGTTCCTCAAATACATAATATAGAATAAACATGTATTTTTAATAGGAACAAAACAAAGAACAAAACATGGCTTTTCCCCAGTTCAAGTTAAAAATTATTTTGTTACAGAATTTTTAAATTAATCAAGTCTCATTTTAAAGTCCTCTTTACTGATATGAGAACTGACTTTTCACCTAAGCATTAACCAAACAGCTAAGGAAATTTTTTCCTTGACCTTACTGGAATCTCATTGGCTCTTTTGTGAGCAGTGACGTTTCATGCCAAGGTAAACAAAATATGACCACAGCTGAAGACAACCTTATAGGGGTCCATTAATAAAAAAAAAAAAGAATAAAGGTCTTTATTTCTAAAGAACTCATCTACAGCGTGTGTTTCAGGCAAAGACTTGTTGCTGGCATGCAATATAATTCCAATCTAAAACCAGTGTGACCGTGTTAAACTTGTTTGGACATGGGACCATGCGAACCATTGACAGCTGATGTTTGGTCAGTTCTGAAGATGGGCAGAGCGAGTTTACCTCTTCCCTCTTTCAGATGTCATGGTGATAAGAAACACCAGGCCGAGGTAAAACCTTATGCCAGTAAGTAAGTAAGTGTTCATTCATCATAGGAATTTCTCTCAGCAATTTTCTTCTTGTGGTTATTTATGTTGTCCCATCTTTGTCATGTATTTCCATATCATAATGGGACAGGAATGATAATTTCAGACATTCAGACATGATGAAAATGACCATATATTTATATACCTGGAAAAGGACATTACTAATAACAGAGTTGAGAACACCATTGATGTTATCTAATAATGCTGATGGTGGAATTGTTTTATGAATGAAACTTGGGCAGACTTTGGGTTTGCTAAATCACAGTGTGGTTTCATGCTCTTTGGCTGTAAGTTAATTGAATCAGACCTACGAGTAAGTTTGTTACAGCTTGTCTCCACAGAATTATAGCCAATCTTGTTGTTTTCCTAATTAAAAACTTGATTCATGTTAAATTCCCTCAAACTACTCAAACAAATGTCATTTCCAGCACTAAGTGGCATCAAAACAAATCAGAATTCAGCTTTTTCTAATTTTAAGTAGTTTTCAAAATGACATCATAAACAAACACTAGCTAATCACTCTGAGAATAATTGTCATACTCTTAACATAAATATTCAACTATACACCAAAGAATAATTTTTATGCCTTGTGTACTCCTACCTGTTATATGACACCACAACTTCCCATAGGAAATGCAGTGTACTTTACCTTTTATTTTTCACTAGGCTTTGTATGGCTTTTTAATGTATTCCCTTGAGAAAAGATTTTATCTTCAATATTAATTAAATCTTACACTGGTCTCTTAAAAGAACCCCTCAGCTGACACCACAGGATGAGCTTAAATCACATCGAAACATGTTGGAAATTGTAGCTACTGTAACTGTGCAAATAAGAAACAAGTGCATTGGATGAAACCAAAACCAAAGGTAAGTGCGTTCTGGTTTACAATATATTCAATGTAATATGTGTTAGCTTAGTTATACTATTTGCTTTTTGAAACCAGGAAAAGTGTAAAACAACTCTTTTTCATTTTACCTGAAAGATTCCATTCCATTTTTGGTGCAACTCTCACTTTACTTTTTAAATATTATTCACTTTATATCTCCCTCCTCTAGTCAAGTAAACGTTTACAAGAATTGAGCAAGTAGAAATTTCTAAGTGAATATGCTCTTTGAAAAACAAAACTCAATGTGTATCCTTCTGGAAATGTTGAAAGAAAGTACTTTAACAGTTCTCTTTTTTTTCCCCTGAATAATGTCAGTCTTCCCGAAATGCCAACTTTTGGTAAATTGTCTCCTCATCAAAATATATTTATTCAGTCCTGCTGTAAATAAAAAATACCGTAAAAGTATGTAAAAATGTGAGCTTAGTAATTTGGGGCAAATCTGAATAAAACACTCTTTGAGAAACCAAGGAAGCCGAGGTGTTCTTTCCATTGGAGGTGATGTAGAAAATAGGACAGACAGAAAACATCTTCAGTTTTTCTGTCTTCCACACTCATTTGTAACCAAAACAGCCGATTCAGCAGTTGCATGTGCTACCCTTCTGTATATGCTTTAGCACCATCTAGCAACCCTCCGAGATACTGCACATCATCGCCTGCTTTCCCATATGCATGTCTTTCAACAGAAATCTAGAATATTGCTTCTCATTTCCCCAAATATAGCTGTAGATGTTAAAAAATATTCTATAATATGAAATAATATTCAAGAGTACCGGGGCAAGTCAAGATAGGGTTTCCTAAGTACGTCATACTTGCAAACAGCACCACAGGGTGCCTGGCAAGCCCTATCTCCAGAACTGTTTGTATATGGACTATGACTCACGTTTTGCTGATATGTATGTGCATTTGTTAGGTATGTGCTGATATGGTACCACGCAAGGTCCTCTTATCTGGTAATAAATGTAGAAGAGAGGGTCAACATTAAAACTGCATCGCCTTTATGGGAATTGCACTAAGGTCATTCTTTCATTGGTTGTCTTCTAGTGCAAATCAGACTTATAAAATCTCACTGTTATGTATAGCTTTGTATCATCTATTTTTACTTCTATTTCTCTGAAGCAGGCATTAGCCAGCGACGACGTGTGGGACATTTCCATCCAGTTACATACAGCCAAGCTCTGGGCTAGACACAAACCCGTGGCTAAGACAGAACAGTTTTGAGAAATGCTACAACAGAGGAAGATTTTTCAGGTAGTAGCACTGATGTACAGTAACATTTTGAACTGCTCTTTAAGGATATGACTAAGAACTGAACACTAACACAGTTCAAAATGTCTTTCTGTACAACTGCACACGCACAAAAAAAAAAAAAAAAAAAAAAAAAAAAAAAGAAGCAAGGATTTATTTTGTTCCTTCAAAATTAGAACTGCATTTGTCCAGGAGAAGGAATGAAACTATCCAATAGTGACGAAATAAGTCCTGAAAAACAAAATACAATAACTTTAAATGCTTGTATGCATAATGAAAGTTTTGTTGCAGTGTGTTCAGAATTGGGGTTTCAATGCCCAAGAAAATGAAAGACATTATCTCTTAAGTTGAACTGCATGTATACGAAGATTCACAAAGGGAGAAAATCCCCCAAACCAAAAAAAAATCAAAACTGCTTTATCATGCGCTCAAGCACAACTTTCAGGTTTTTTGTCTGGAGGATGTCACTGCTAATCTACTGCATAGTCTATAATGCCAAAACCCTTACTGATGATTAAAGCAAATGGTTAGAATCCTTCTAGCAACAGGAGTCTTCCATTGGTTATGAGGATCTTTCCGAAAAAAAAAAAAAACAAAAAAAACCAAGCCAAAAAACATCAAGAAAAAAAAAAAACACAAAAAAACCCCAAATCAAAGCGTGACAAAAATGAAACTTTGTGCTAGAATCAGACCTGTTTTGATTAAACTTTCATTGGGAAGGGTTTTTTTGGTTCCCAGGTGGATTTCCTTGATAAAATTCTAGCAAAAAAGGTCTCGAAAAGAGCTTGATGAAGCCAAGTCCCCCAAGGTAAGAACCATTATGTCTAAATCACCTCTGAGAAGTGATAGTCCAAATTACACTAGACAGCCTTCAATCCAGTTCATCGCTTCCCTATTTTTTTAGAAGTCTTTTCCTTATTTCTGAAAACAAACTTGTGTTTTGCAACATGTCCCCATTATTTCTTGTTCTGTCTACCCCGGACACAGAGAGGTATCTCTCCCTGGGGCTATCTTTTACCTAGGCAAAGTTGCTACTGTGTCCCTTCTTCAATCTTCTTCTCTTTAGGCTAAAAGTCCAAATTCCTTCAATCTTTACTCAGAGGCTTCTAGGCCTCTGATCACTCCTGACATGTTCCTGTCACCTGGGGCTTAGGGCACTGATGTTGAGAACAAGAGCCCTTGCTTCACCAAAATCAGATACAATGAAAACAAAAGCAAATAACAACACTGTAAGAGACAGCATTGCAAAGCAGTACCTCTGACCTAAGTTTTATGCATGATCTCATTAGTGGTTGACTTTGAAAGTAGACAATGATGTTGGCCTAGTTTAAGTTGAGCATAGATGCTCAAATCTGTTAACAGTTTTATTTTACATCACCCTATGTTCTGATAGGAAGCCATGAAATATGCATAATATTTTGATGTCTGTAACTTGTCTCCTCTTTAGCAATGCTTGCAGGCTACCAAGAAAATTGTCAGTCTGGATTTGTTTAAAAAACAAATTTAATTCGCTCAGGGTTTTTAATGTATCCTGTTTGTAAATAAAAGAAAAAAGGAAGCCATTTCTCCTGAGAAGGCCTATGTCCTCCATATCATGTTAAATAATTAACAGCACTCACCACGCCAGCAATTATTAGGAGACATCTCCTGGAGATGGTCTCTTGCTCTCAAGAAACACATTGACTAGTTTTGACAAATGTCATTGGTCTCAGAAGTGTGCTTATTCTTGGTAGCACATTTAATGATCTGCAGAGCATGTCCCCTTCTAATACTTAGCAGTTATAGAAAGTACCTCCTACACCCTGCAATTAAAGCATAGTCTGTAAAATAATTAGTCACAAGGAAATAATGTCAGACAGGTATACGGGCTCCTAAGATCACAATGATTTCAGCAATAATTGTTGAACAAACTAAGGATCTATTTAGAAAGCTGCTCAAAGACGTAATTTCAATGCTAGCATTATTTTATAAGGAGAGTTTAAATGCAAATTAAAGAAATATTCTAAGTGTATGAATTTCATCAAAATAATATATACAGCTTGGATATTTATGAAGAAAGACTACTAAATTAAGATTTCAGTCCTTTTCCAAAATATGTCAGAGGTATAAACACCTATGTGAGAATCAGTTAGCTAAACAGAAATCTCATTAATATAATTTAATTTCACAGGCTATTTCAGCAACAACATTCCTACCTTTCTTCTAGGAAAAAACCGAGAGAGGAAGCATTTAGGAGAAAACAAACTTCAATGGAGCAATAATGTATTTAATTAGGAGAAGAACTGATATGGTTACCTGTGATAGATTCAGGACATGAATCCAAGCCCTGTGCCAAGCTCATGCCAAAGGCATTGCCCATTCAGTGCCTGTGTGAACGGGTGCCTGCTCAACAGAGCTACCCAGGATGTTAATCATGTCCTTCTTTGCACATTGCTGGCCACAGGCACTACCTAAACCATGGTAGCCCCATGGGTCTGATGGACAGGGGCAGGTATTTGACTTCACTTTCATTCAGCAGTCAAGTTTTCTTCTTCCTGAGTCTTCAGTGTCTAACCTTATAATCTAGAAAATTAGTTTCCATGAACTTTTGGGAAATTCTGTACAAAGCTTCAGCGCAGTTGTCTCCAGTAGGAAGAGTATAACATACCCCATATCTCTTTACAATGGCAATCAACCTTGTATCAAGTCCATCTTTTATTATAGACTGCTTCCTTTCACCTTAGAGTCTTTGCTCAATATAACAGGTTTTTCTGTGTCTTTCCAGTGGTTAATGTTTAAAGTGACATTGGACTTTTCTACCACACTAGCTTTTGGTTTCTAATTCACAAGTGATCATTGTTATAATTCTGGTTTACTTTTACTAAAAGGGATTTCCCTATTTTCAAAGGCGTTTGATCTAGTGGAAGGTAAGCAGCAGATGGTTTATACAAAATCTCATTAGTCTCTCTGAAAGAATGTTTCATTACTACGTGGGTGGAAATGTCCTCGGTTTTCCAAGTAATTGTAATATAGCAACTGTAATGTGCAGCACACAATATTCCAGGTTTTATATAGTAATTGCTTAGATAAGACTCAGGGAGAGAACCAGTGAGGTCTACAGAACCATTTTTGACCTTGGGTACGTCACTTGGGTATTTCCTTTTTACTTGCTGTTTCCATCTTACCTTATAGCACAAGTTCCTTGACACAGAGATTATCTTTCACATATGGTCATATAACAAGATACAGATGCCTTTGTACTGCTGAGGCTTCTGTGCTTGGTGTAATAAAAATAAACAACAGTAACAAGAAATGAAATAGTGTAGGCCTTTATCCTGCTGTGGTATTAATGTGCGGAAAAAGGAGACTGAGGGTGCTGTCCATGAGAACCTCAGCATCAAGCTACAGACTCATGAGTGGAGACATTAAATTCAAAGCATGAAGTCAGAGCAATGAATATCTGTATGCACTGTAGTCACTGCATACAGATAAGTGGCTTTGCTTTTGTCCATGGCTTCAGTTAATGAAAACTTTGAAGCAGAAGAGGGATGGGGAAATAATATCTGATGGCAGTAGTAGCATGGAACAAATTAATGATTCACAATTAGGAACTTAACTGAAACCTGATTTTCTTGAGCAGATCATGCCATTCTGATCCATACATTAGTCAGTTTTGAATAACGCTCAGTCTGAAGACCATAGAACAAGAGAACAGTGAAGACCTCACCACTGTTACAGTTCATCAGTTACAGTAAGCACACCTTTGGTTTTGTGCTTCCATTGTGGGTAACCTGTTATAAGAAAGGATAACATCTAAAATTACAATCAGTTGTCTTAAATGAACTATTAAAAAATGCACTAGAACAGAATACTGGGCTGTAGCATTTGCTTGTTCTGAGTATTGATACTAGCTTGAACAATTCAGTATTCATGAATAGAGGACTCAATAACATCACAAATGATCAAATCAAATACATTAAATTTTCCCCCACTAGTTCTTCAGTTCTAATTATGAACTTGCATGTATAATCACAGTAATACTGAGATGGCAGCTGTAACTGCTGGCACTCTGCGACCATATATATGCACAATCAAACTGCTTGTGTTACAACTGCCACTTAGTGCAGCAACATTCTGCATTTGCTATGTTTAAGTACTGCTTTTGCTACGATTGTTATTGACAGATAGCACAAAAGCTGTCTGTTTCCCTGTATAAAAAATCTTTTCTTTCCCGAAGAACTGACTAATTTTTGTGACTCCTGAGGATAGACTAGTCCTAATAAAGATCAATTTGATTCTGAGTTATAATAGATTTATAATGCGGTTTTTCAGCAACATTTTCAGTATGTCAGGAAACCAGCACGTTCTCTCTGATTTGTTCTGATTTGCTTTCTTCTAGAAAGAAAACTGAATATATTTGAGCTGCAGAGTCAAAACCACACAAAATGTAATCATTTGCAGAAATGACTTCGTAAAGCTTGCATGTAAAGAAGAACCGAACACCCTTATCTGTGGTAGGGGAAGAGGGTGAGTACTTACCATCAGCCTGGTGCAAGGGCTGCTAGAATGGGTAGAATACATTCACAAGAGGGACTGGGCAGGCAGACAACCACATTACTATCTGTGTATCCATATGTATCATTTACTAAATAAACCTGCGTAGGAAGAGAAAAGGAAGGAAAAAATATTAAGATATTCACTTTTAATAGCATATCATTTCTAAACAGCACTTTATGAACTCTTGATATTATTTTTTAATAGGTATGTTTGTGACTTTTCTTATGAGTATGAGGACATTCCTTATGCACATCTTTTAATAACATCTCTAAAAGGCAGGAAAATGTATTTTCTAGTGAGTAAAATCTGGATGAGTGACCAATTTATATTGAATTAGTCCAAAATTTTACAGTCAAAAAAAAAATCCTTTTTTTTTTTCAGTATGTTGCAATATGAACTAGTTAAAACTTTTCAAGGGAGAATGTTGATTTCAGTACAAATTTTTATGTAAATCTTCCAGTCAATTGACTGTCTGGGTCTAGGACTCAGGATTTTTATGCTGCCCACTACACATTTAGAAATGTCACATCTCTGATGTCCCACACTCTGAGATAGGATTTCATGCAGTTGCTTCCTGTCCTGCCCCACCAAAGAGCCCCACCAAAGAGCCCCACCATAGAGCCCCACCATTGCCTCTCTCGCTCTGGGCCAGACACAACTGGCTGGTCAGATCCGGATACCAGACATTTCTTCCCATGGGTAGACTTCCACATGCCACAAGAGAACTGAAGACCAACAGTACACCAGAAGACCAACATTATGCCAGAGGTTTTCTTCTGCAATAGGGAAACTTCAAGCATGAAGACCTGCAGAGCAAGCGAAGACAACCACGTTGTGGTGGGGTTAGTGTTAGGGTATTGTGTTAACTCCAAGAAATAGAAATTTAAATTTCAAAATTTTAAAAGAAAATAGTGTTTCTGGCTTGACTTTCTTGTTCTTCTCAATTTATGAATCTTTAACATGGAAATCTGGGGTGCAATATTTTTTTTGTGCCTGTATTTTCTTTTCTCTGTTGTAACAGCTTAAGTTTATTAGAATGCTTTGACTTACAGAGCAAAAGAGCATAATGTTATGACTACATACAAAGCTAGTTTTGATGCTATTCAATACATCAGAACAGTCTGTTACTCCTTTCTCAGCCAAGCAAAATCTACCAACTTGTGCATTTTTGGCAGTGATATGTGTTTTGGAGGAAAGCTGCTATTGTTTTGGTGCCTTATTTCATAACAGAGCTTAACTCTTCTACATACGATGTGCATTAGACAATTACAGGTATTAGTTTCAGTGGTGTTTTACCTAAACTTTTGCAGCAACACCTACAGATCCTATACAGAGAAAATTCATATAAAAATAAAGCTCAAAAGTTCAAAAATATCAAGGTTGGTGAAAAACCATTCTTTGAGGACTGCATTAAAATGAAAGAAAAAAAAATACCCTCCACCAAAACTAAATGAAGAAAACCCCCCACTAGTCATTCATCTCATTCAACCAATATTAATGATCAGCACAAGTAAGAAATAAATATGAGGAGAAGAACAATCTAGGAATTAACACGAAAATAAGAACATGGACCATTCTGCATTGTCTGAGTGTATCCACAGTCATTATAATGAGCAGTAAGTCTCTAAATTAAAATAGCGTGGCCCAGGTGTGCAGGCAGCCTCAAATTTACTGTACTCAGATATCAACTTAATATAAAGTAATTTGTGTAAGGATGAATTGTGAGTATGTTGAAGCTTCCCAATTGACAAGACACATAAGCAAAAATGTCTAATAAGAGAACACTTCCAGGCTTATCATTGGCACTTTGCAAAACATAAAGCATAGGCAACAGTTACAGCAAGAAACCCTTATATCACCCACAAAATAGTTGTTCTTTGACCTCCTATAGGAGGTCCTCCTATTGGACTTAAACTACAAACACTTAAATTTGGTAGGAAATCAAACCCTTCCCTCCTAAAAGAAAAAATGGGGAGAATTTTAAACTTCTACTTCCTAATTTGCATTATTTCATATTTCTGAGGTAAATAATTTTTAGGATTAAAGTTGACCAAACTTATGTACAGTTGAAAAAAAAATGTGGGAAATGAAATGTAATAAAAATGAGAAGGTCTTTCACTGCTGCATCTCAAAGCAGCTCACCAACTCCAAAGCAACTATAACGTAATGACTGACAAACTGAAACTCAGCAGTTCACTCTCTCACTAGGAAAAGAAGAAGGGAGCAAAGGGAAGCTTGGCTCTCAGGCCAAGTGATTAGAGACTTGTCTATAATGCATGCTCCCTCTTGCTTGTTTTCTCTCCCTAGCACATTAGATATTTATTCAGCCACTGCAACGCTAGGTGCTGTGGATTACATTGTTCCTCACAGTCTGCTGTTCTGCAGAGGGCAGAAGGCTCTGGATCACAGTTAAGTCTCTTCATCCTGTTACCTACCATCCCATCCACTGAGCCCCTTTCATTCTTTTGGGTTGAAATCCCAGACTTGTTTGAGGCAACACCAAAACTCATGTTCAATGCAGCAGAGCCAATATCTTACCCTTTGCTTTAAAGTTCTGGAAAAAAAATAATCACATGAACCTTTTGATTTTTCTGCGGGAAAATGCATCATTAATATCATGGTGGTAGAGTACACGATAGACATATTTAGAGGTTCTTCACACATAGCAGAATTTCAGTTGCCCAATATTTCATCTCCTTTGGACAAACAAACGTGGTAAAATAGAATACTGATATAATGAAATGTCATTCATCATTCAGTGTTACAGATGATGTTACAGAAAGCACCAAGTATAGAAATCTGTGTACTGAAACCAACATTCATCTTCAAAAAATCAATGTGCTAAGTAATAACAACTAACCTGAAAGAAAATATATTTGCAGAAGCTCAGCTACGCATGAAGAAAATGGATGTGAGTAAAGAAGAAATGCTCAACAAGAAATAATACAGAAATTTTTTATCTTCTCAAGATTTATCTACAGAAAAATTTAGCATTTTTTTTTAAATCATATATTATGTTACATCAAATTCATTACATCCCATAGAGGCTTCATTATGGGAGCTCAAAGGTCGACCTTTCTGTTAAAACAAAACTATAAAAATCCCACGAAGATATAAACAAAGACAATCTCCCAAATTAGGTAGTACACCAGAACCAAAGAGTATGTTTAAAGCAGTTGCACAGCCCATATGCTACATTAAGTAAGAACTCATCCAGCAGTATTTTATTATTCAGTTGTTCATATTTAAACAGGAAAAAAAAAAAGAAAGGGAAAAAGCCCTTCACACTTTTAATAACTGTTAAGACAACTTCATTGATATTTGTATCTAAAATGAAACATAAGGTATGGTAGAATATTTTAATTAACTTGAGTTAGGTTACTTATTCCAACTAACTTAGAAGAACTCCATCCCTCAAGGCAGGATGCTCTGAAGTAAGGCCTGTGTGCAGGAGAAGACTGAAAATGTTGTAGCATTCTCACAGTTCTCAAAATCACAGCGAACTGAAATGAAAAACAACTCTTCACACATGAAAAATTCCAGAAGTAGATAACCCATATAAGTTAATAAGTTATTATTCTCACCCAATAAGTAGAGCAGGTGAGGCTGGGATCAAGGACAGTCCCATAATTAAAATTATTAAAATACTGAAGGACTGAGCCAGAAAAATTATATCAATAAAATGAATTCCTACTGTAAGGACCTTGGAAGACTGCCCTGATGCTTAGCAATGTTTCATCCATGGGGGAGACTGCAGCACACATTGGAAAAGTCATAGATGCAGAGACCTCAGCCTGTTGCACAAGAACATCTATAAAGCACTTGAATTCATGCAGATCCATATCTACCAGACCCAGAGAAATGATGTGCTTCATTTTGGTTCCCCAGCGGGGAAGTAAAATACCCAGGCAGAGGACTTCCATGGTATTATCCATATGCTTGATTCCTAGCCTGATTTCTGGGAGGACAGCACAGGCTGACTGCTAAAACACTGGGGAAACACAGCCATTACTAAAATGTGGACCTCTCACAGCAAACCAGAAGGACCAGCCCAAACTCCTGGACACAAAAGACAAAAGAATTTCGTCAGTATGTCAGACATTCCTAGTGATGAAGATACTACCAAAAAGTGAAATCGTGTTTGAGCCAAAAACAATTTGAGGAATTATACCAAAGTGACATTTTGCAGAATCTGGCATCCGCTTAGGGCTCAGTGCAGCATGTAAAAGCTCCTGGTGGAGTATTGACCCTGTTTGTTGTGAAATGTTTTACCTAAAAAAGCACACAGCGGCCTCATTATAGAGGAGCTTTGAGATAAATTATAGCTAAATCTATTAAGAACTATAAACTATTATTATAATGTCCTTGAAGTTTGTTTACTGAACAACTGAATACCTTTAGTTCTGGATTAGGGAACACGAACTACAGATCTCAAGGGCTGTTGCTGTTACTTATATGTTCTTTAAAAGGGGGTACGTTGTTTTTTTTTTCCATCTTAAATTATTTACACCTAACAAGCTCAAAGCAAAGCCCTTTCTAGGGCTCATAACTTCTAGCTCATAACTTCAAATTCACTGAAATGTACAGGCAATGCTTTTCTGATAAAAACTTTGCATCCCAGAGTTTGACGAACAGAAAGTCTGCTCCTAAATTGTTTTAATTACAAATTCAGTCAAGAATGCCTCTCATTCTCTTCTAATGTAGTTCAGATTCTAGAAAGTTAGAACATTAAAAAGTTTCCCTTAGCCCCCAAGACATTTTTAAAAGCAAAAGATGTTCCTTTTGCCTTTGCTTAAATCATACTGTTGTTCCTGCCTGAGAACAATGCCTAACTCATTTAAAGAAAGCTTTTTTCTTTTTTTTTTTCCTTTTTTTCTTTTTTTTTTTTTCTGTTGCTATGCAAGAGATACAAGCTGCTTTCTTCTTTCATTTTATGACAAATTATCTTTTCAGCACCAGGAGTTGGTTTCAGTGTCTGTCCACTGGATCTGAACGTAACTTCGTGCAAACTCAGAAACAAATTTGGACATACAGTTAGCATTGGTGCGTAAATGAGGTCCGCTGAGAATTACCACATCTGAAGAGAAATCAACAGTCAACAAGCTCCAGAAATGCAGCCTAAGCACCATGTCAATGATGATTCTCTCAACAAAAATAACAGTATTTGTAACACTTGCTGTAAGCAAGCATGAAATTGGAGGCAATCTCAAAAGAATAAATCCGCGGTGCTGTATATAGAAGTGCTTCATGCTAGGAAATGGACTTTAATTAGAACATCACTGGTGTCAAATTTCTAATAAAATGTTTAAAGACAAATGGAGATAGCAGAACCTTGGGAGCTCTGCTAATGTAGAAACAGCTGTTAATTGCAGGGGATTTACATTTTTACATTAGCACAAAGTCTGAGGCACAAAACTGATAAAGAGACACAAAGGCTTTGTATGCGGCTAAGCTCTTTTCAGATTGCCACGTAAATGGCGTGTTCAGCCAGCGTGGAGCATCCACAGGCTCACAGAGCCCTCACCACTACTTCCTCCTCTGGCGCAGCCCACGGGGATTAACTCCCACCTATGCTCCCAGTCATGTTTTATTAGTAACTTGCAAGCAAGATGTTACCATGGACTACCTGCTTCTGCATTTCGAGGTAATTCGGTTTTACCCAGTCTTTCCTAAGGTGTATGGGAGGCAGAGAAGGATTGCCATTTTGATAGCCTCATTGCCTGCTTCCTTGAATCTCTCCCACCACCACTGGAGCATGACATAACTATCCTCTGAAGCATAATATTCTGCTGAGCCCCACATGGATTTTCAATAAGAAATTTGATAACAGATTATTGCTTGTCTTCAGTGAATGACCCGAGCGCCTCTCTGGGGTCTCTGAGGACCAGACCATTAAAAAAGGTGATAAATTTTAAGCTACAGATAGCAATGCATGAAGACACTTGAGGGAAACAGATCCAAATTACTTCTGTCCCTCCTGAAGACGCCAGGCATGGTTGGCCAGTGAAAGTAATAGGGTCATATGGCCAACCCAGCTAAGAGTCTGAAAAACAACACACCCAAAACTGAAATTAAATTCTGTCTGAAACTAAATCCCCCCCTCCCCCCAAAAAAACCAACCTACAAACAAGTAAAAACAGTACTACAGTACATATGCTTTAATTTCCTCCTGAAAATACAGAAATGATCTTCAAATTGATGTCTTTTCACTAAATGAATAGTTTGAAGCTTGGATATTTCAAAACGTCTCAGTACTTTCAATGCCATAAAAAAATTCACAAACTCAGAAATGGTCATTTGGGAGGTGTGGGGGTGGAGAGGAACAGGCAGAAACTACCTGGGCAACCAAAGTCTATTCTGCAGGCCGTTGCACCTCAATAGCAGAGGATGGCTGTGCAAAAGGGCAGAGGGAAGCAGTGATATATATGTGCATATATATTGGTGCAAATATGCTTCATCAGATGAAGATCTCTCTCTTGCGTTTCTGGCTAGGACACCAGAGCATTGAGGCAACAACATCAAGGAAACAAGCTCCATCCTCACGTAGAAACTGGCACACGACAGAGACAGAAGGTGGTGAGCTCAGAGATGAGGAATGGGGAGGCTGTTCCTGAGCCCCTCTGTCCAGCCACATGCTGCTTTCTGCAGACAAAACCTTCACACCAGAGGCAGGTTCTGAGTCTCAGCTCTAGCGTTTATACCAGCCATGTCTCTTGCCCACCTCCTCCTGCTCCAACAACCCCCATGCTCTAGCTATTACTTTTCATATGACTATTTGTAGGAGAACTGAAGGGAGTGTGTGTGAAAAAGGCAAACATGGAATCTAAGAAACAGATGTGTAGTGGTGGCATTGGTCTCAGGCCAGTTCTGGTTTGGAGGGGATCCCTGGGGGTATTGAGGACTTCACTGGACAAGGCTCTGAGGAACCTGAGCTTATCTGGCCCTTCTTTGGGCTGGGTGTGAGCAGATGGTCAAAGTCTTGGACTTCAGGGATGTTCACCTTTCACATCACTGCCCTATATCCTACTGCTTATTTGTTAAGGACAGAAAAAGGAATGACAGCAGGGATCTAAGCACTGGATTTGAACCCACTGCAAAAAGAAAACCCAAACCAATAAACAACTCATGTTTTTCATGCTGTCTTTTGAAGTAATTGGTTTGAATAACATTCACTATGTTTCCATTTACAGAGAGGAAAACCAAAGCGCTGCTAGAGGTTAAGTGACCACATAGGCCACGTTTGGATTCTTCTTACACTGCCTGAGGAGAACAGCTTTCATAAGGCAGATGCAGTAGGGCTGGGGTTTTTTTCATCTGCTCCGGTGATTTTTCATTTCTGTTGGCTAAGTAAAATCTGCAGTTCTGAATAGCAAAGCATTCATTTCTGTGTTCAATCGTCTTTAAGGGACTAATAGTTGTAAAGCATCTCCAGTTCATCCAGGGAAGGCCTATAATGCCAAGCTGAGCGTGCTTTCAAAGGCAGACAGTACCCAGAACCCAAATATCTCATTCTGTTGTAAATAACAATTAGACATTTTTAACAAGTTCTGCTAATTCAGAACAAAATAATTAAAAGTTACGCATTAAAGTGCAAAAAACACTTCTGAGATGGAGTTCATTTTATTAAGCTATTTCAAATACTAAAGTTTATTACAACATAGAGTTTTTACTCCTTTAATTGAATTTCTGGCACTAAAAGCTTGGTAATTTGAATATCTAAATGATCTGTAAGGAAATACATGGAGTTACTTATATCTTCTAAGTAATAACAATAAATTATTTCACACATCTATGGGATGGTTCATGGCATTATCTCAGGACTAGCACAGGGAGATGCATTTAGTGATTCCGTCCCAGAAGAGGCCAGGACTAAACTGGGGTTCATTAAGTCGTACTTCCATCTCTGCCAGCGTTTGTTGCAGGGGCACTGGGAATGAGGACATCTTTAGTCCTGATCCACAGTTCCCGAGCTATTCCTGCCTTCTGTCTGATCGTGCAGGAGCCCTTTCCCACTGTCTGTCCCATGTAAGAGAATGGATGCCTTTACACCAGGAACATAACCCTGGTCAGGAAAGCAAAATGTTTGCAGTTAGTTGCAAGATCCAGTAAGGGCAGAGGAGTCATTTTAATCCTTAAAATCCTTAAAATAAATTGGAATCACTTTCAAGTCATGTAAACACAGCCCACATTCTTGCTATCAGGCATTATCTTTGAATTGTCAATACCTACACAAAACTCCAAGGATATATTGTCACGCATTCTTTTATTAAGTAAACAAAAAAGAGCTTTCTTGCTCTAAGGATTCTTTGCCAAATGTATTATTAGGTATTACATAAATGCTGAGATTAACCCCTCTGTATTTCGTTTATCCAGTATTAAAACCTAGTGCATTGACAGGCATGGTGATCATGCTGCAATGAACTGGAAAGATAAAAGTCAATCTAACTATATTTGTTATTCAAGAGCAGTCATTGCCAAGTTAATAACATTTTTTACAATTAACTTTTGTAGGTGTGAATTGAAAGGAGCTAGAGTAAGATGATGATGGTTTTTTTCTATGCAGGTTACCATTTGACAAGAACACATTTACAGATTTAATGGTTACTGAGAAAGAAGAAATCTAAGTACCAAATTCTGGGGTTCTAAAAGAGCTCAGTCTTTTAAAAGACAGCTTTGCTGGATTAAGGACAGCAGGATTTGGTTCTAAGCTTTTAAATGATGAAACTCATAAACAGTTTTGAAGATGCAAAGTCAAGAAAATAGTAAATAAAGGTCTTTGAAGGATTAACTGTAAAAAAGATTCCACTAATCACTGCTTATGAAAGGGTGACCTTCAACATAAATAGAGCTATTTTGTCAAACCAAAGTCAATTTGATGGAAACAGAACTAATAGGGAATAAAATCACAAATTGTCTGCAATCAAAATGCTTTGTGCAAGGTTATAAAAACATTCAGTACATCTATCAATGGCAGGGAACTCACATATTTTAGGTCTATGATGGCGAAGAGTGTGATATAATAGACTCATAGTCTAAGGCCAAAAGGACCCTTAGATCATTTATCCAACCAACATCATAGGACTTCACATTTCCCCTACATATCACTACACTGAGCCCAGCAGTTTCTATGGGCTAGACTATGGCTTTGCTATAAACTCTAGGAAATGCATATTCTTGCATGGTCTGTGGAACAAGGTTCGACCGCAAGGCAGTGGCTTGAGTCTACCATGTACTGAGGAGGCAAGAGGAGAAGGCTATCTCCACTCCCCTCTGCACAACAGCCCCAACTAGCATAAATGCCAAACAAGAGCTTGAGATATATGGTGGCTAGCCCTAGATGGTGGAGAGACCCAGCCCCTTCCAGCCTCAGTTTTGGACCTCACCTTCTCCATAAGAAAGAGAAGCTCTTGGCCTGGTCCCATCACCCTTCTTCAGTTTTTCCTCTGTCTTTTCCTGTTCTTAGACAGGAATTAAACCTTCAGTCCCTGTCCTGAGGGAGAGGGGTCTAGTGAAAATCATTTGACCTGTGCTGCAGAGAAGCTTTGAGAGGGCTCCAGGGTCCAACTGGCCTGTATTAACTACCTGGTATATTGAAGAAAGTGTGAAGGGAGACGGTGCCATAAAAGTATGAATTCAACAGAGTTGTAAATAAAGGAGTCTCTTCTGAACACAGGTCACTATCCTATAGCTAAACACTGGGCACTACAACTGCCTTTCCTTATACAGACTGTAGGAGATGCTTGGAGTCTACAGTCTTCATTTCAACCAGCAGACAACCTGCTTGCGCGGTGGATCTACCCCAGCTGCTTTTTTTTCAGGGTGATTCTTTTCGATTTATTGGGGGTTTTTTAATTGTTTTTTTTTTTTTTATTTATTGTTATTGCAAGTGCCCAAATGGTCTAGTACACTATTTAAAGGAAAGATGCTTCTTATTAGCTACTTACCTGTAGAGCTGATGAAGCATGAAGAACACAAACCCAGATGAGAACAAAAAAAAGAGAACTGAAACAAAAACATAATTATCTTGGCTAGATACATCCAGGTTTTCATTAGATATATAGACCACACATCCTGTATATTCTGAGTTGCAAACTGTCAAGCAAATGAATCAGTCAGTCAGTCATTAATTCAGACTAATTTTCTTCCTTTGCCCACTTCAGAAAAAAGGAGAATGGGAGATGGTCATATAAGTCTAAGTCCACTAAAGCATTGGCTTTACTGAGGTTTGGCTAAACACAAGAGTTAGGGAGTTTTACAGATACAAAAGCAATGAGAAGGAAGGACCTGATTGCAATAACCAGGCTGTAGGATACAGTTCCCTATGGTGGGATAAAAGCAGAGGACAAAAAGAAAGAGAATATTTCTTAGTTGTGTCTTGAGTAAGGGAGATCACTTCAAAACATAGTATAGCAAGGATTCCACACGCATTATCACAGAAAGAAGGGAAACAGCTATATTAACAAGGATTGTTATTCTCCTAATCACTGTATTCTGTAGAGGAAAAAGTTAGGAAAATCTGTTTGGAATGGGTAATGAATGCGTGATCACTGAACGACATACATAACAGAGCATGTTCATCCAAGTGTTCAAGCAATCTGAAATAAAGTGGATTATAAAACATTAAGACTCAAAATAGAAATGAGACACTGTTAGATCTAGTGATAAGTGAAGAGGAACTAAGTATGCCCTGGACTCAGCTGGGATGGTTGAAGTGTGTGTAAGTTTTATATCTTTGGATGTAACAAGAAGTAAGACACTGGGGAAGGAAGAAGGAAACTAACACAGCAACAACCCAAAACCTACAGGCTGCCTACTCATTACATCATGCAAAATATCAGCTTTTTCCCCTACAAGTTACATAAAGAAGTGGTGGTGGCAGGATGGGGAAAAGACAAAGGAAATATAATAGTTTCGGCAAGAGATAAGAGAGAAATGGAAGAAGTGACTACGGATCTCTTAGCTAAATAGAGGTCTTTTATATCAAGAGCTGAAATACTGTCTTTTTATACAGAGTTTTAAGCAACTCACAATCAAATCTGACAATGTGCTGAATATTGCTGGAATATTTCTACCTTTAAAAGAGCACTTTACAAAATTCCTGTATTCATTTGGATTTCTTTATTAACATATTCTTCTATTTATCAGTGTTATCTGTTGTTCTCTCTGAACCACCCAGAGGCACAACTGCCATTTAATTTATTTTTTTTTTTTCTTCTCCAGTCAACTCCATGGTTATATCACAGCATTGGCTTATTCAGTCCAAACATTACCTATTGATCTAAAACAGATGAAGTTGAAATTCATTATATTGCATGCACTCCCTGAGAAACTTTACAGCTCAAGCGAGTGCATGCCATAGCCAAACTGTGGACAAAGTGGACATCTTGCAAATGGGAACTTGCAAGGTTTTTCACTTAATTTTCCTTTGACATTTCAAAGGAAATGGGGCAGATCTCCTCAAATTAATGGAAGGGCAGAGAAACCTTGACAAAGAATATTGTTAGGCCTGTGAACAATAAGTGTTACTTTTTATACTCAGTGAGCAGGGAATTTTTATGTCTTAAAAAGAGGAAAAAAGAGAAAGGAGTAATTAGACTCCTTAGTGGTGAAATACAGGTATATGAATAGTTTTAGAGAACTGTATGTCCACAAGGTCAGTTCAACATTCCTATTAATTTAGATCTGAGATTGTTTCCATTATGCACAGCTAATACTGCCTTTCCAGAGACTCCTGAGCTGTAAATAAAGTGACAGACTTTTATGTCAGTAATTGGGTGGTATTGAGTTATTGAGAAGTGGGCTGAAGGGGCATGATAATGTTAATGAAAGCTCTTGCACAATGTGTGTACTTGAAAGGAGTACAAAGGTATAACTTGTCTAGGATGGCCTATTTCAGTAGTCAGTAAGAAGATTAATATGATGGTGTCAAACAGAGATAATTGATACCAATTTTATATATTTAAGTTTCTATCAAGGAAGTGCACTGAAATCCATCATTCCATTTGCAGTGACAAGCCGGTGTAATAGCAGCAGAATTTTTAGGTTTAATTCTTTCATAACTTGTGATAAGCTGTTATTCTGAATTATCAAGATTATGAACTGGCAGATTTAAAGATCACACTTGGGGCCCAGTAATGCTTTCCATATGAAAAAGGTATTAAAAAAGATGGGAAAATATTTTCTAAGAACAGAGCTGCCAGGGAACGCTGGAACTGTATAAAAAGCTTTTCACATATAAGGTTACCACACTTCTCTTTTCTTTCTGATAGGTCCCACACGGAAAGTCCGTTCAGATAGTGATCCCAACACCGCTTCGTATTTTTGTGCACCTTCCGTAGCAGTATCAAACCTTTCATCACTATCTGCCGTACACCCAGAAATCCTCACCATCCCCAAGGTGCCCTAAAGACCCAAAGATCACTGAAGGCATTCAGCAAGCAAGCACTGTACGGTGATATGCTGTGTAAATAATCAGTATAATAGCTTGGAGGTATCAGTTAACAGTGAATGAGTGACACAACTGTTCTTCATGTGCACCAGTAATCTATCTCTTCCAAGGAACATCATCTTCTTGGGAAAGATGGAGGTCCATCAGGGAACCCTAGAAAAGGCTTGCGTGCACACAGCAGTCCTAACAACTGGAATGGGCGCTACCTGTACCCTATGCAGAATCATGTGGGATCACACAATGCTTCCTATAGTCTGTCCTGACTACTATGCATGTATAACTTCTTGTCCTGAAAGTTACTGTTGTTGAACTGCTTGCTAAGGACCGTCCTGAGCCAGTATAAACCCGGTCAAATCTTAAGTAGCTGTCCTATTAAGCAATAAAATTCCAACACATTTTCTTCTTCATTCAGAGATGTTTCAATAGAACATTTTATTCCTATTCAGGTTGAGTGGAAGCCCTGCATTATCATTTTATTTACAGTTTTCTTATAGTCCATTTAGCCCCAACCATCTTTGTACACACAGAAAAATTTAAAAAATAAGCAAACTTTTAAAATAAATACTAAAAACCCTGCCCTCCTGCAGACTGACCTTTAAATAAATTCTTTGGCATTGCTTTCTCCTTCAGCATTTTTTGTTTTATTTTCTGTTGTGCTGCACAAAAATTTGGTATATAAATACATCACCAATCTCCATATGGTTTCAATATTTCATTGACTGGAAATTTATTAAAAGCTTTTACAAAAACTTTCTCTAAATTAGAGCATATACATGTCACCGGACTGAACTTCATCTTTTGTTTACTTATAAATAAAACAGAATGTTACATGGCAATTTCAAATCTGCAATGATTTGTGCCAGTTGTCTTGTTCTAACTTTTCAATTTTGACAATGCATTTACAGGGTCCATGTGGTGGGAGTGCATTTTTACTGACTCTGTGATGTTCTGACTTTAAAAGGCATGTGGGGTTTTTTTGAAGCAAATGAGAAACAGCCCTAATGTTTCTGTATTCTTTTTATTCAAAGTACATAGACTTTACACTTGTGTTTGGTTAGGATAAAAGCCTCTTACTTTCTTGTCAGTGATGATGTTTAATCACTGGTAGTTTAAAGAGGAGATATTTAACATTAATTACCTCCCACATTTAGTTAGGGTGGATATGGGGTTTTTAACCTATCACTTACCCAGGCTGCAAAAGGCATGGCAGCCTTTCATAACACAACCCAAATTTCTTAGGATGCTTTACAGAAGCCCAGTCCAATGTGATAAGTAAGTCCTTCTCCTTCCTCTGGTCTCTGTGTTTCCATGACCGATTACAAAATGGAAGACCAAGACCACAGACTCATTCGCTCTCAGTAAACCTGCAGCAACCCATATGTTCCTTCCTAACACCTGATGCATCAAGAATGCGATCCTATTTGTCATTTAACATGATTTTCAGAGGAAATTTTGGTATGTTGTTAAGTGACTTTTGGTAACAATTTCCTATTTATCTGAGAAAAATATGTGTGTGGTGGGGGTATGGAATTGGTAAAAAAATTCTCTAAATAGAATGTTTGGTTAAAAAATGAAAATATTTCAATTCAGATGGGCTGCTGCTGTTTGTCACTGGAGTTGTATTTTTGCTGTGTTTCATCTCTGTTCCCTTTGGGCTCATCTCTTTGTCTTGAACTTTTCTTAACTCAAATATATTTTTTATGGAAAATATCTGGTTTTCTAAGCAGGTCCCAAGGCTTGGTGATTATGGTAAGAGGTAGAAAAGAGTAGAGACATTTAAATTACCTTCTTTGTACAAGGAGTATCTGAATATTATTTATTTAACATTAATACTAAATGTGTTATTAATACTATAATTAATGTAAAGTCTAATTTATGTGTAAAATTCAATGATGAATCTTACAATATACATCATAGTATGACATATAAAATATGTATTTTTATTTTTATACATATAATATAAACATTGCAGTGTGCAAAATGTGCAATGATACATTATTTTTTATATTAGTATAATTAATATGCATATTATGTATTTATGCAGCAGCACCTGCAATTTGGCCTTCCTCTGAGAAGAAGAGGCCATTATTCTTATATAAACTGGGATATAATTTTCTAAAACCTTGTGAAGATGAAGAGAGGTTTTTTTTCCATCTTCCTTCTTTAGACGTCTATTAGCTTTGTAAAAAAGCAAACATGCAAAAAATTTCATCAAGCAATTTAAGTATTTGGTATTTTAAGTCACAAAACTCACAAGCATTTAAAAAATTCCTAGTTCTCAAAAATCCCCAAAAAAAGATATACTGTTTGTTGATGTTTACATGGTTTAAAAGTTATTTGCAATGCACGAACACAGTTCTTCTATTGTGTGAAAAACAGCCCATGACCAGGCTGCCACGGTTCTCCAAGGATGACAGATTTTGTTGCACTGATTTTATATGAGAGCTCATAAAGCCTCCACACCAGAGCAGGCCATTGAAAACTTCATTTTCCTGTGTCCCTTACTGTCCTGCACAGAAGGAAACCTGGGAGCAGGGACCGGTGCTTTGGGCTCCAGCGCCTCCCTCACCTGGAGCCACCTCTGGAAATTTCCCACAAAGCCACGTTCCGGCTTGCAGCGGTGGCAGCTGGCATTGCACTTCTCTGAGGATTTTCTTCCGAAGATCCGTTTTGCACGACAATTGCACAGACACTAAACCAGGGCCGCTGCAGCAGGACTGTGTTTAGCCAAATCTACTGCCTCGGCCGGCTGAATGTGTGACTGCAGGAGCACTGCTGCCTGATCCAGATGGCCACCGATAAACGGCCAGGCTGGACCATGGCAGTCCTAATTTAGATCAGCATATGCTGATATCATCAACCATCTTCCCCCAGGTTTTAATTTTTATTATGCCACATGTAAATCCTGTGAGTATTAATTACATCAATTACAGTGAAATGTAAGCAGCTCTATACATTTTTTTTTTTTCTGGTTAGCGTATATATACTAAGGCTGAAAATCAAAACTAGGGAATCTTAGAATATGCCAACTTGTTCATTATCACTTGAAAGGTAGTTAAAAATAAGCCCCAACTAGGTAACTGTATTTCTAGTCATAGATACAAATTCCTGTGGGTAAAAATGACAAAAAGCCAGCACGTGAAGTAATATGGGATTAATTTATCATTCTGTAATGCAAACAAAAGCATGATTAGATTTAATTAACTAAAGTACAAGGAAGAAAAGAGTTTAATTTTGTTTTCTTTATGACTGTAACTGGCTCTTTCCTGCTCAGATACAGGCTGTGTTTGCACTTCAGGCGGTTTGTTTCACATTTTTCTTTAGCAAGCCTGCTTGGCTACACTGTCTGCTCTTTGCCACCATATATTTGGGTTTTTTTTCCCCTCTTCTATTATCTATTGTAGATAAACAAGAAAACATGAAGATACTTTACCTACACTGGGAGTGGAGTATTTACATTTAGTGATATAAGACTGCATAGTAAAGATATGAAGCTGAAAAGCTGCAGCAGGTTCAAAGCTCAAACATCTGACCCATTAATTTCAACTAAATGTTGCCAAGCCCTGGATTGCCTCACGGGCCTGCTGCTTAGGTCAAGAGCAACAGGCAGTGGTGAACTGATGTCGATTAGACTCCTACAGGATCCAATACAAGTGCATCCCTTCTTTGGAGAATCATAAAGCAAAACAGCATTGTGTTATCAGGAATATGTGCCAGGTACGTGACATTAACAGGAGAGACATGGTCCCTGGGCATCTTCACTAAGCCTGGTCCTTTCTTACTCTACCACTAGATTCTGAAAAAGTACTTTTCAAGTCTTTCACAAACACTAAATATTTAAGTTCCCAAATTTAGACAAGAAACAAAGTTGCTGATTAATAGGAACATTTTTTCTATTGACAAAAGGGGCTGAGGCTAAAGTCCCACTTGGCAAAGACTCTAGACATGCTAAATTTCAGACTTGGGCAAGGCCCTACCTAGTGAATCCTCATCCCTATCAGGATTTCATTTCAGACCTCTCCGTTGTAAGTCAAACCTGTTCACTTTCAGACCTCTGTATGGCTGAGATGTAGATCCAAACTTTCAGCCATGCTACTCAGAAGCGGCAAAGTTTGGAAAACCCCTAAAATTTAGAGTATTCTTTTCCCATTCCTTAGAGTGTGACCACAAATAAAAATTAGAGGTTGACAGTAATCTACCCTGGAAACTAGCAAGGTTTGACCGTACAGTCACTCACTTAATATAAGACAAACTAAGCTAAACCCCAAACTTTAATTCTTTGCAGCTTGATGTGATGTTCACTGTTACTGGTATCCTCCTGCCAGATGATCCTACTTGCCCTATACTTTGAAAATGTGTGTGTGTGTCTAAACAACTAAAAACTTTGCTAAAATAATTGGGGAATGAATTAACACTGATGTCAGCTGCCTTAATTAATGTAAAAGCCAGATACAGTCCTCAGAGGGACAGTCTTTGCATTACACTTATGTTCACCTTAGAGACACAACTAGACCAGAAATCTTACTATAATCAGGCTTAAAGAGATGGCATTTAGAACAGGGAGGAGGAAAAGATATTATGTGCTCTGGCATTACCTATAGCATACAAATGAGAGCAGTTAAAGACAGCAATGGATCAATTCTGATCCAATTCCTTGCAAGTGAAGCTCCACAGCGATAGAGCCCCATGGTTTTACTGAGGCTCTGTGAAGATGCACGTGTCTATGTATCTTGGATTTTAAAATAAAAGAAGGGAACGACTAAAGGTGAATCCTGTCTGACTATGAAATAACATTTGAATTTGAAAAGAAGGAAAACAGTTAAGTTCTCCATGGGGGTGAGCATCAGTAAAGCTTTCAGACTCTTGACAGCTACAGGGATCTTCAAATGTTTAAGGAAGTTGAAAGTACTTACAGAAACCCTGAGTAATCAGGAAAGCAACTTTAATGAGGCTAACCTCAGGGAACACAGGTTTTTTTCCCTCCCCACTGAGTGGGTATTCTGCTTTAGGGAGGACAATTGTAATTATTAAGGTAATTTGTTGAGATGATTTTTTACCATGTTTTTTTTCCTTCAGTTAGAGGTGAGTTAAGATGGAAAATGGTCGTAAGTTGCCACCAAATTTTGCTCCTGCCTTGATTTTTCAAAGCCACACAGGAAGTTGGCTGCACCAATTAGAAAGATTTGTTTAAAAATATGCTGAAATATCACAGCTGCTTCAAGTAAATGGAAAGATGCTAAGGCAGGTGACTCCAATGATATGTAATAGTGAGACAAACATGAATCTCTAGAAAGTGGACTATACCATGCTACAAAAGCTAGTTTTGTAATGGCTAAGCATTTTTTTTTTTTTCTGGAGGTCAGCATATTTAAAAAAGCTGAAAAGGAGAGTGTATTTTCAGAAAGGAAGAAGGTCACTGTGCTCATGTTTTAATCAGAATAGAAGAAATGTGTGAAATGTTTGACGATAAACTGCCACCAGTAGCTCTAAGGTTACTACTATGTTATGACAATGAAAGCAAAAGTGGTGACATAATGTAAGTTTCTTACATTGTAAAGTAAGGTGAAGTGAAGGATCTTTTTTACTGCTGAGAGATCTGAGGACTATGTCTACCCTGTGAAACACCAGGCAGTTAACTGAGCAGCTGATTTAGGACAGTGGGCAATGGTGGCTCCTTCCTGTGCAATACAAAGGAGAAGATCCAAAGGGGAATTCTGACCTTACATGGGATGAATCTCTTTTCTCCCTTTACTGAGGCTTGATAGTGTGAAAACTTTTGCAAGTTGGATCCTCAGCCTAACACTACGTGGGTTGCAGATTGCATTAGCTGGGAGCAGTCACAAAATCACTGGGAACAGTCCAGCCAAGCAACTGGCACAGCAAGATGCTAGGAAAGTACACAGAATCACAGAATCACAGAATCTTCATGGTTGGAAGGGACCTTTGAGACCATCAAGTCCAACCAACAAAAAAACCCCCAAAAAAACCAAACCAAAAAAACCCACCCACAAACAGACACAAACCAACAATCTCGGCCACTAGAGCATGCCCTGAAGTGCCACGTCTACACATTTCTTATATACTTTCAGGGGTTGCGATTCCACCACCTCCCTGGGCAGGCTGTTCCAGTGCCTGACCACTCTCTCAGTAAAGTAATTCTTCCTAATATCTAATCTAAACCTCCCCTGCCGCAACTTCAGACCATTTCCTTTGGTCCTGCCATTATTCATTTGGGAGAAGAGGCCAACACCCACCTGTCTACAACCTCCTTTCAGGTAGTTGTAGAGGCCAATGAGATCTCCCCTCAGCCTGCTCTTCTCCAAACTAAACATGCCCAGTTCCCTCAGCCTCTCCTCATATGACTTTTTCTCTAGACCCCTCACCAGCTTGGTGGCTCTTCTCTGGACATGCTCCAGCACTTCAATGTCCTTCTTGCAGTGAGGGGCCCAGAACTGAACACAATGTACGATGTACGATGTACGATACACAATGTATGATGACTATCATAAAAGAAAAAGTTCATGCCTTTTTTGGCTATGTTGCTCTTGCAAATCTAACACTCCCATATTTCAATATAAAACGCACTCCTACAAGACAATAAACCAGAGTACAATTCCCCTCTCCAACAAACTAGAGAAGACAGAAGCTGACAGAAGACCTGATCCAAAGCCAGTCAATATTTTTCTACTAATATCAGTGGATTTTAGATCATACCCATAAAATCAATTCTAAATTCTCATCTAACCAGCAATGGGGTACAGCAAAGACATGACTAATTTTATTGCACACATAAATGTAAGTAGGAAATCTTCTCCCCCAAAATCCAACTTGTTTACCGGTTCAGTGTTAAACACCAGGCTTTGCTCTTGTTCTGTTTAACGTTACCCAGCTATAAAATCATGACTGACACTTTTCTGCAAAAGAGGTGTTAGGTCTGGTATCTCAGCCAGCTCCAAATTTGGGTAATTACCTTCTGCCCCTGCAGTTTAAACAAGATACACCATTTGTCTTCATTACCTGCCCTAAAATTGCTGTTCCAATTTGCTGTGCTTTACTGCAATAGCTGCTGCATTTCACTGCAGAAGTGGCTGCTTTAAGTGGTAGGTGAGCTGATTTTAGAAAGATAGATAGTTTGTATAAAATATTTTGTGATCCTTTGAAGTGAGCAGTGCTCAGAATTATTTTTGATTTTTACAGTCCTTATGAGTATGCCGGGGTAGTCACATTAAATATGCTATTTGGCAGGTTTTATTTTTAAAGATTACCATATGGTCTATGTTCATCACCCAAGCTATCTCATAGAGCAATTCCATATGAGTGTTTGATGTTAATTTTATTTGGGGCTGTACTGAGATCATCATGCCAGGTTAATTAAAGCACTACAAAGAATTCTGCACAATGAACTGATGCTAAAACAGAAGGAAGTGTCAGTTTTCAGTGAATAAAATAGTAATGCTAGAAGGTGATTATCTCCTGTTGGTAGCAGAAAGAAATTAAGAATATTGCAGAGCTCCATTAAAAAAAAAAACAAACAAACAAAAACACACACAAAAAGAAAACCCTACCAACAAAAACCTGTCCAGGACTTATAACAAAGATTAACAACTTGGGTAAATTTATTCCTAACTTGGCAGCACTGAATGTAATATTCAGAACATTGTCATATAAAATGTCATAAGGAACAGCATACGTGAATGAATAGGGATGGAAGTATATTTCAATCTGGGTGTACCGTTCTTTAACTTATGAGCCTTGCCATTGATAGCTTGAAATGTGAAGTGCTTTCTCCTCTGTGGGTGTGACAAAATCAATTCAAATAATGCACTTAGAAGACGAAACCTATCTTTACTTTAAGTGTGTTTCTGCCAGCATTCCTGAACAAAGTCCTTTCCACAATGCTAGCTTTGGCTTTCATTGTAATTCAGTGGGTTTAATTAACCACTAGAGTGATTCAGTTTTATACCTGTGCAATTCCATAAATTTGAATTCAGGCACATCCATGGTAGCTGTAGCTATGCAGTGGTGAATAAGATGTCATGCCAGAAGACCATAAAAACTACAGGAGAACAGAAAACATTTTTTTGACTTCTGTTTTTCTTAAAGTGAAATACATGTTGTCCTGAATCAGAAAGAAACATAATATCTTAAAAAGTTAAAAACAAAAAATATTCTGAAAAAGCAAAATCTTAAAAAAAAAAATCCAAACCCACACTGATGTTTCATTTTTACTATTTCAGCTACTTTTAGTGATGATGAACCTGTATTTCACAACACGCAATTCTGAATCAGTATATTGGCATTTTTCATTTAAAAGAAGACTAACCTGAATATTTATACATTCTACAGCTACTGGCACCTGTGTGCATGATTCCATCCAGAATGATGTGCATTTGTTACAAATGAGAAGCACAAAATTTTGGAAAACTGAAAAACTTATTTCTAGGACAGCAGAGCTAACTGAAAAAGCAATGTAATTGATTGCACTATGATATTTCATGCTGCTCATGGAAGAACCATCCTTCCCTGCAGGAAAACGTGGAATTCGGTGAATACTGTCTACTGCTGAAGCATCTCCTATGGTGGAGAGGCCAGTTCATAGCCTTGAGAGTACCATGAGAAGGGAAATGTTGGGAGCCATTGGACCGTATAGCACCCATTTCCTCTTCCCCTTTCATGAGCAATTTCGATGATTTGGGCCATAGAGTTCACATCATACAGTGATCTGCATTGTAAAGTATGTTGCTCCTACGCCATACTTCACAGGCTGCGCAATCTTCTGTCTTTTATACTGTGTCAAAAGTTTCAAGGCACAGGCAGCTACAAAGCTGTCACATATGGAGACCCCTAAGAGCAAACCAAGCCTGCCAATAGCCCTGATCATGCCTGAACTCCTTGTCAGCATCTAGGGGATCAGTATAGGGCTGCAGGCATCAGGGAAGTATGGATTAAGTGTCTCTAGATGGCGACTTGGTGCCCCCTTTTCCCATAATATTCCAGAAAGGACAGTATCCACAATGAAAACATCCTCATCCTTAGGTTTTCAAAGAACAAAGTACACTGATGTGTGTATTTCTGCATCTGGATTTGCAGACAGGTCAAGAGATACAAATGAAAAGTGGTCAGTCTCGTATGGCAGTGTGAAGCCATACATGCAGCAAAAAGGAGATGCTTTCTTTTTCTCTAAACGCTATTTCCTTTATGACATGCTGTGACAGACTGAAAAAAAAATTATGGCAAGGCAGTGGTATTTTGAAGTATTTCCCTTCCAAACCCCATTTCTGTTTATGTGCCTGGAAAGGGTATCTCTTGTTTTCCTTATCAATCCAGTATGATCTTGCTAAAAGTATATCTGGGGCACAAGCACTTACACAAAACCCAGATGAGATTTAGGAGACTAAGAATCTGATCTTACATTTTTAAAGGTAACAAAGACATTTTATATTAATGAAAGAGAAAGGCAGCTGATGCTTTTCGAAACTAAGCCTGACCTTTTCAGTAATACAAAACAATCACGTTTAATGTGTACAATGTATATTCTTGGCCTTAAAAGATTAGTATAATTGTATTTGTTTTCTCAAGAGGAAGGACAGCCTTTTCAATTTAATTTAACATTTTCTTTACTGTTAAATAAAGGTCTAAATATAATAAAGAAAACTGTGAATGATATTTCATGGGAAGTTTTCCTACCTTGCACTATGGTCTGCTCATTCAAACACTTAGAGAAATTAATGTCAAGTCATCAGACTTTATTCCACTTTTTAATTTGTCATTTTAGACCCTTTCAAAATTACATCTAAGCATTCACCCTGTAACAGCACTGCCATGACAAATTTGCCAACCAATGAGAAAAAGCAGCCCCACTTAAAACACACTCACAACTCTCAGCTGAATTAACAGTGTCAGCCAAAGTCCGAGGGGAGATCTGGCTAACAGTTTCTGCAGTGATTTAGACCTATACATGCAGCAAGCCTGAGGATTACGGTGGAGCTGCAGGCTCAGTGTCAGATGGCGTGTTTATTTTGGGCCCATATTGGGCCACATCATTATGTGTTCATTTGGCATCGGACTTGGCAGACATTGTTTGCAGAGGTCCTACCACTTTGTTCCGACCAATAAAATGCTCTCTGGGCATTTTATGCACTACTGGTCAAGGTTGCTGGTTTGGATGTGCAGTATGCAATATGGAACACTTGCAGCCAGGAGAGTGATCAGCAAACCAGCCACAGACATTCTGCCTAAACATTAGCCTTTACGCTACTGAGGTATTTTGCATCAGAACAAAGCAATGAATCAACTAATTGCATCAATGGCATGAAATTTAACAAGAGGAGATGCAGGATTGTGCACATAGAACAGAGTAATGCTGGACACAAGTATAAGTTGCGAGGCTGGAGATCAGCCCTGCAGCAAGGGCTCTGGGGGTGCTGGCCATCAGCAGGCTCAGTGGGAGTCAGCAGTGAGCCCTGGCAGCCAAGAGGGCAAACCGCATCCTGGGGTGCATCAAACACAGTCTGACCAGCCGGTCAAAAGAGGTGATTGTCCTGCTGTGTTCAGCGTTGGTGTAGCTTCACCTTGAGTATTGTGGGCAGTTCTGGGCCCCACAATTTCAGAAGGATGTTCAGGTCCTTGAAGGTGTCCAGAGGAGGGCAACAAAGCTGGTGAAAGGGCTGGAAGGCATGTCCTAGGAGAAGCAGCAAAGGACTTTGGACTTGTCTAATTTGGAGAAAAGAAGACTGAGGGGTGACATCATTGTTCTCTCCAGCTTTCTGAGGAGGGGAAGTGGAGAAGGAGGCGCTGATCTCTTCTCCCTGGTAGCCACTGAGAGGAGGCATGGGAATGGTTCAAAGCTGCACCAGGGGAGGTTTAGACTGGACACAGAAAAGCACAGAAAGCATTTCTTTACTGAGAGGGTGGTCAAACACTGGAATAGGCTTCCTAGAGAGGTGGTCAATGCTCCGAGCCTGTTAGTGTTTAAGAGGCATTTGGACAATGCCCTTAATAACATGCTTTAATTTTTGATCAGCACTGCAGTGGTCAAGCAGTTGGACTAGATGATTGATGTAGGTCCCTTCCAACTGAAATTCTATTCTATTCTATTCTATTCTATTCTATTCTATTCTATTCTATTCTATTCTATTCTATTCATTTTATGCAAAAGCAGACTAAGACGACTGTAGTTACACAACTAGGACCTTCACCTCTCAGTTCTGTATTCACAATCGAAAACGACTGAGTGAGTAGAGCTTCCCTGCAGGGAAGATACTACAAAGTTACTTTGGGGTGTAAGCCGCCGGTTCTGCACCCATGGTCCCAGCAGTGCGTAAGGATGCAATAGGAGGCACAGCATTTGGTAGAAAAGCCTCTTTAGGAAGGTCTCACCTGTTGATCTTTGCTGGCTGGTTCCCCCCCACCGCGGATCAGGATGAAGTGCAGTGCAGTGTGGGCTGAAGGCTGGACAGGTGACCTTGTTGTCATGACTCCAGTGCCAAAGGCCAAGCACGTTACTCAGCTGCCTCTCACATGCCATTAGAGCATTTTGAAAGCAGAATATCTTATTTCACTCAAGGACACTTCCAATAATTATTGAATGTGTATTGCGGTGTTTAGTGTGGAGCACTTTACATACCCTGTTACCATAAATTCTGTGTGACTTTGAACAGCCACACACACATCCCTGACTTTGTGGGCAGTCCTGAAAAATGGCAGAACATAATATAATACAAATATTTGAATACATATGTTATTCTTCATACTCCTACTTGCTTTCTTTCGAGTGGCAGGTGTCCAGTCACTGTTTTGCTCATAGCTTCTCAGACACTAAAGGAGAACAAGGATCAAAAGACAATACGAATCATTTTTTTTTTCTAACTTCCAAAGAGTTCTAAGTTGTTAAAAACCATCTATTATCTATTGTTTTCATGACTGTTTGTTCCATTTCCAAGCTCACTGTCGTAAACTATGTATAATAATTGAGGGTTGTATAAGTATTATAAGCTTGCCTGGTCAGAAAAAACAGGCATGAATGAAGATGGTGACAGCACTTGCTGAACGCCTTCTATGTCTTGGGCATTGGCTCTCATTCGTATCTGCCACTTAACTAGAACAAAGATTTTTAATTGAGACTCTACCTACAACCTTGCTCCAAAAAAGTCCTTTCCTTGAAAAAAGTAGTGCCAAATACCACTGCTCTTCACTGATAAGTCCTCGTTACTACAACCTCAGTTTAACAGACTTCTCTGATCTCAGCAGTTCAGTTCTTCTCCAACTCCATACTTTTTAAATGCACTTTCCTGTGACCATATATGTATTTTTTATTAATGTAGATGACAATATCAAATTGCAAAATAGCAAATGTTTCATACTGGGTCCTGAAGAATATAGCTTTTTGTACAATCTGTACACAAAGCCATCAGAAGCTACCATTAACTTATTTGATAACTGCTTATTTTAGAATGAAGTTACAAAACAGGAGGAAAAGTTCCAGCTATAAACTGAAGGCAGAAAATCACCTCCAGTGTTAACAGAATGGAAATCAAGGCCTTGTTTCCTTAAAAAAAGCTTTAGGTCAAGCTCAGCTGGTGGGTATTGAAGCAGGAAAATCTCATCTTACAAACCAGATATTGTTTTGATGATAAGGTTTTGCAATCTCCCTACCTTTTCTAACATGTTTTATACACACGTCAGCAGAAGTTCTGAGTTTTCTCTTGGCATTAGTGATGATGCCAAACCTCTTTGTTAGATTGCAACTAGGTTTTGTTTTTTGGAAAACCTAACTACAAATAAGCTAATTTGGATAACATTCATCAGCTAGTTTCAGGCACAAAACACTCAGGAATGCCTGACACATTTCATTATGAAACATTGATACTTTTTACTTCAAAGCAGTTAAGCTTTTGGACTGCTTAGCTAATTTTATCTTGAAAGAGTAAAACCAACCAGAAGTAAATTAAAATAATATTTTAAATAAATTTTATTCTATCAGAAAATGAAAAAAATAATTTGAAATTCAAATTAATGATTTTTTTTCTGGCTTGATCCATTGTTGAAAATGCTATTTTCAGATATGTACACAAGCGTTTGTGTGAATCATCAAATTTTCCACATATTTATGTATATATTTATTGACGAGTGGCTGTGCTGTTGCCAAGACTGCCTAAGAATATAAATGAAGCTTTATTTGTAGGGAACTGTAATAATCTTTATTAGCCCGACTGATACAGCTGGTAGGAAACAAGTGCGCTTGCAGGCTTACAAGCCTTGCTCCAGATCTGGAACAGACACAGCAACCCCAGGCTAAATACTCGCTGCAGACAACTGCTCTGAATTTCACTTGATTATGTTAAACAGTCAGACAATTTGAGAAAAAATGTGATGGGCATGAGAAGAGCAGAAGGGCAGGTTAGCAAAATGGGAGATGGTAGTGTTGCTTACCCCCATGGGACAAGCAGAAATGGAGAGAGGGGGTAATTATCAGCTTGAACTGAGAGGTACAAGTGCCACTTTACTTCAGTTAGGTAATGAGGGAATTAAATATCTTTTAGTTTCATGATTGCTAAAACAATGGAAGGCACTGCTAAAGGCATTAACCAGCACAAAAAATTTTCACACGAAGCTGAGGAACAAGCTGATACATATTCTTTGGGGAGAAGCATCGGATAACCAGCCTCTGGTTTCCTTTGTTTTGAGGCCCAAACCCCAACTCCTCGCTTGTGCCAAGAACTGTCTGCGGGGGGTACGCTGAACTGGATGGGATTTCATGATATGAGGACATCAATAGGAGCACTGGATTATATAGGCCTGTTCAGCAGGCTGGTTTGCTTTTGTCCTGGTCCAATTTATCGATCCCATTTATGGCATTTTCCCCTCCCTCCTCAAACAGCCCTACTGCAGCACTGCGGGTACAGCACCTGCGGTGATATATGTAGCGATGAGAATTTTAATGAAGAAATATTTAATTTCAGATTTAGCACTTGGATAGATTTCACTTGTAAAGGGGTTATACTAAATAAAAAGAATAGCCTTCTATTTCACTGGAAGCACTCTGAGATATTTCGGCGTTAAAATCTAGAGATGATTTTCATTCTCCTTTGAAGGGCAAGGTGTAAACCTGTTCGATAGATTCATTATTTACAATGGTGCATCAAGCAGCAGATGTATTTGCGCCGGAAAATGTAGTCACCAGTAATTCACTCACTCTTGGTTGTGTAGAAAACATTAGGTAGAGAATGAAATGAGACTAATGCTTCTCCACATAACACAGAAGGAAGGAAGAGTTTAGACATCATAATTTTGAATGTTATGGTTTATTCATACACATCACAGAAAAACTCATTTTAGATACCATTCTGCCAGTTCCGAGGGTAATTCTAGTCCAAGTCTCCCTACACAGTGACAAGCAAGAATTATTGACCTAAATAATGGGATTCAGTGATGCCAGCATGGTAGGAAAAGACCCTAAAAATATCCACAGCCATACCCTGTACCTCATAAGGTTGATATAGCAAAGTACAGTGGAGGATGCTATGAAGACTAGAGGAACATGAACAGTTGAGATAAATAGTGATCCTCATCAAGCACAGTCTCAATGATTCTTACTTTTCCTCTTTGATCTCCGTAGAGTAGAAGGTGGAGGAGTGTTGGAGCAGAAGGAGAACACAGCATCCGTCAGATGGCTGACAGTCATGTTCCTGTGAAATGGATATGGCACAATACACACATATATGCACTGATACATGTATCTGTATATATATATATATATGTAGGGAAGACATCTCCATGCAATTCGTGTGGTGAATGTGATCTCCAAAAGACAACTTGATCCACAGATGGTCCCTCCACTGTCACCACACTAATACAAGTACAATGAAGCTTTTAACTGTAAACCGAAACCCCTTCTCTGTTCTAGACATATTCCTATTTTGAATCCTGGGGGGAGTGCTATTTTCAGCATGGACTTTTTAGGCCTAAATCAGGATTTAAAAAACAAAACAAAACCCTTGCATTTTCCTAATTTTTTCACAGCTTTCATTAACATAACTGTTTGCCATCTGTGGCTTTTTCCCTTTAAAAGATAAGTTTTGCTCAATAGTCACACGTGCATTTTAAGACATAGTAGATTAACAAAAATTATGCACTTTTTTTCCCAAAGATTTCTGCTTATGCTGTGTAGTAACTTTCATTTTCCTTAGCTTTTCTTATTTATCCTTTTATGCCACATGCTCGTCTGTAAAGTTCTGCCTCTCTCATTTTTATTTTCTAGGCTCAGATTTTCATCAGCAAAACAGAAAAGATTTGTTTTATGTCTTGATTTAATTTACCATTTCAGTAAATTTTTTCTGACAATGTTCATACTGTAGTTAGTGTGTGTACCGATGATAACAGTTGCATTGATTACTTTACTGACAAGTAATATAAAAAGGAAGGAAACTAACTGCAATGCTTTCTCAAGGAATGAAATTTTTTCCTGTATTATAAATATAAAGGGAAAGGCGGAATGAAATAAGCTGCAGCAATAAAGAGGAAAATTAATTCTGAGCTTTTACAGATGGCTGCAGCTGTATTACTTAGCATGCATGTCAGCTGTAGGAGAATGTTTAAAAAAGGAGATCCAGCTCTACAGTAACAAATCACAAAGCTTTCCAAATGGACCAAATTCAGCAGTGGAGTAAAACACTGAAGTCAGAGAAGTCACAAAACCAGTAAATTTAGCACCTTGTGCTTTGTGTCTTTTAATACTTATCCTAAAACAAAATTGAAGGGAGATACTTGCTCGGTACTATGTTGCTATTACAGACAGGTTATAAATAACATATTAAAATGAATGCTAAAGAGAAAGAGATTTCCTTTCATTTTTATGTATTGCTCCAGATATGAGGATCACATGACCTTTCAAAAAGAAGAAACTCTCACACTGAAATTAATAGACTTTGGTAGCTCTATTCATTGTAATACTTGTTTATTTCTACCTATAGGGAATGCAAATTATGGGATTAGATTGAGCACAAATTTAAAAACAGAAGCCCAATCTTTATTAAAACAGCAGTCACTGTTAGAGTGTTCACCTCACCAAAACGTCCACTGCTGAAAAGCCATGCTGTGCTCTGATGGGTAATGACAGAACTAAATGATACATCAAGGCATTACCATGCTGTAAGGAGAGTACAGGTAGCATAAAAAAACATATCTGAGCTGTATTGACAATTTATTACCAGTTTTAGAATAGTTACAATATTTCTCACAATATATTCTTTCATAATTGATATGGCATAAAATATTTCTGATTTTCTTTACCAAAAAAGGAGTTTACACACGTTCTAATGGCATAATAAATGAATACATTTTCCTTATATCAGAAAATTGATTGCTATTACGTTTCACATTGATCTTTTACTTATTCAAGTTAATATTCAAGGTTCTAAATGCAGCATATTCAAGAATTACTGACAAAATTACAAAGGAGTTTTGAATGTTCTACTTTAGAAGTAGGAAGGCACAGAAGGGGCCTACTAGTATTTTTCTAAATCTATGGTGACACCTTTAGAAGCTTCTAGGTGACTTAAGTTTTGAAGCCCCCTGTTCTAAGAAGACTCTTCTAACTCCAAAAGGACACTTTATTGAGCTTATGTTTCAGGAGTTGCATTTGCAAGATAACAGTTCTCTGCAGAACTGAGATTCTCTGCAATGAGATTCTCCGAGATCACCGAGACCAGGCTGCTCCTGGATTATCTGGGTGAATCCCTGCCAGGTTACTATCAAAGCAAAACAGACTGCAGGAGGGTTAGTGACCACACAGGTCTCATCCTCAAATTGCTGTCATGAGGAAGCCATATCATAACAGAATAACTGCCATATCATAATAGAATAATACTCCAGTGTGCAGTCCCTTCTGCAGGAGACAGACCTCCATGAACTTCCCCAATGTGACTCCTTCGCACGGGCTGCAGCTCTTCGTGAACTGTGTGGCTCCAGCGTGGCTCCCTTCCATCGAGTGCAGTCCTTCAGGAACAGACTGCTCCAGTGTGGGTTCCCCACGAGGTCACAATTCCTGCAAGCAAACCTTCTCCAGCATGGAATCCTCTCTCCACAGGGTCACTGGTCCTGCCAAGGAGCCTGCTCCAGTGTGGGCTCTCCATGAGGTCACAGATTCCTTCAGGCATCCACCTGCTCCAGCATGGGGTCCTCAATGGGCTGCAGGAGAATATCTGCTCCACTGTGCACCTCCATGGGCTGCAGGAGGACAGCCTCACTCACCATGGTCTTCACCATGGGCTGCAATTGCTGTTGTGCAGTGACTTTTTTCCCCTTCTTAAATATGTTATCCCAGAAGTGCCACCACGGCCTCTGATGGGCTTGGCCTTGGCCAGCGGTGGGTCTGTCTTGGAGACAGCTGGTATTGACTCCATAAGACACAGGGGAAACTTCTAGTAGTTTCTCACAGAAGCCACACCTGTAGTCCCCCTGCTATCAAAACCTTGCCACGTGAATCCAATATACAGGGCAAAGAATGTTTCAATAGAAATTGGAGAAGAAAAATGGGAAATATCATCCTGGCAGAAGAATGGGCTTGGAGTCTGTAGCACCACGTACAGCAGTTTCTGAAGCCAAGTGACATCTGCCAGGTTCGTCACAGGGCAAGCGTTTTTCCTACCTGATCACATTCCTAGCAGCACTGGAAGTAAAGACAACTTCTCCTGAAGAACTTAAACATGACTCAAAACATTCAATTTATGTCCTTGGAGGCTGTACTGCTGACCTTCTGCTTTCCCTACCGACCTGAATTTTGCTATGATCCTATGACTCTGTTATTATCACAGAGTTCAACATATAGCACCACAACATGCCCTCCCTTTCTAAGGTAGAACTTACACAAATACATCCTCATTGTTTTTAGTTGTTGCAGTTTATGTTTTGTTTGTTAGGAGAAACACTGATTCTTAACAGTCTCATGGAAAACATAATCACGCTGACCTTTCTAACTCTGCTGTGGAAAGGAATCAGCAAAAAAGAGAGAGCAGATAAGAATGAATAACGAAAGGAGGCTTGCTACCACTATTTATTGTTTCCTCCTCTTCACCAGAACTGTGCCGTTCAAAACATTGGGCTGTCAATGTAGGACATGCGTTGATTTTAATAATTAAGCACTGTTGGGTTGCTGACACTATTAGTCAAGGGTCAGTAGACATTTTCATTACAATTGCCATTTTCCAAGGCTTCATAACTGTCTTTTTGATTCACGCTGGGCTGAGACTTAGTGTGTAGGTTATCAACTTCCTGGCATTTTTGCCTCGCCATAATAATCTATTTTTAAAGTTTCCAGACTACAGCAACTTAAGATTGTTTCAGCCTGCTTCCATTAGGACTCTGTGGGCTGGGGGGACTGAAGAGAGCAGGGGGTTTGAAGCCTCATTTCTTCTCACTCTGTAACAAACAACACTGAAGCCCTGGGTCTGGGGATGGAGTAGCAGAGAACAGCATAAGTCAGTGGAGGACTGTGGGAGCTGGGGAGGCAGGGCCTTTCAAGTCTTCTAAGAGGTGTCTGAGGTGTGGGTAACTTTTCTTTAAACACAGTAGCACTCTCAAAGAGACACAGGGGTCGGAAGGTGAAATAGTCTCCACAGTTCATCCAGTAAACGGAGAAAATCAGATTGGCAAGTCAATATATGGTATGAAGAAGTTGGAAAACCTTCACTGCTGCCCCCTTATTCCCTCTCCTCCTCTCTGGAGGCCACACACAAAAACACACAAAGATGTTATTTACTGAGCTCTGTTTCAATGTCAGCTCTTACATGCTATAAACACCTATGGTATAAGAAAGTATAAGTTAAAAGTTTGTCAGCTAGACCTCCCTTCACACTAATCCCAAATTTAACACAATTTTCTGTCAGGAAAAATGCTAAATATATTTGTCTTCAGTATTGACAGAAAAGGGATGCAGTCCTTGCCACTAGATATAGTTGTGCTTGCAACATATAATGGTCGTATTACGAGGACCCAGATAAGCTTGTCTATGTGGACTTCAGTTACTTGCTTTGCTTTGTGATATTTAGAAAACCCTCAGCAGCTTGCTTTTTGTAGTGATTGTTTTTGCTTTTCTCACCCAGCTTTGTATTGGGTGTACATAACATTTCTGAAACAATAGAAAAACCTGCCATGTAAGCTCAAGTCCTGAAGCTAGAAAATAAGTTTCCCTATTAGGAATAGAAATATGGGCTGCAACAGTGCTCAGAACATGGGTAGACCTTCTCCTCTCTGACCCAGGTGAGGTGGCACTTGAAGTGGAGGGCCAGTTCAGCGAAACAAAGATTTATGCTTCTGTAGTCTCTATTATGGCTTATCCAGTTCTTACCAATCAGAAGTACCAAAGAGCACTTCAGCAGAAGCCATTTACACGTGCTGCTTTGAAGAAACTTGCTGTTCTGTTTTATATGAATTATATGACACACCAGAAAAAACACAGAACAAAGAAGAAACTTTCCTCATGTTACTCTATCAAAGTCTAATGAACAATATTTGAAATGGATATTACTATTTCCTATTTTATTAGTAATTTTTTTAGAATATGATTAAAGTGACAGCATACTACAGGCTAACATGGGGAACTTTGGTTCAATGGCAATTGTGGATCTCAGTTCTTGAATTATATTATGCTGAAACATATAATTCCCAGAGAAATGTATGATTTTGCTGAACTGAAGAATTCCAGTTACTTGGAAAACCATTCCCACCTATTCCCAAAAAGAAGCTGCAGTCTTGACTATACCCTGAATTCTGAGACAAACTGAAAGATATTTTGCATGTCTATTAATTCTTTAAAAAATACTACCTTGAGCAAAGAGTTGATAGCCACCAGAAAAATAAATTTCCTTAAAATGCATGGCTTGAAAACATAAATACTGGAGAAATGATATTTTTTGTTCAATTTTGACTAGTTTGAAAATGTAAGGGTCCATGAAACATGAATCTACATGCCATAAAAACATCGTTTTTTTAGTGTAGTGATTTACAGTAGTCCATTTTCTTCCAGATTAGTCCAATACAGATATTACCAAAAAAGAGAACATCAAAATTAAGTGAACCTAAATTTTAACAGAAATATTTCTTTACTGTATATGAATTGGTAAATAGCCTACCAATTTCTCTCTCTCTGAGTTTCAGATTTAAGCAAAATGTCGTCAAAGCAGTAAATATATAGGTATTTATGTATACATAAAAAGAATGACAGAGTCAAAGGAGTCAAAACCACAAAAGTAAACCTTTTTTGTTGTAAATACATACTGAAAACAATTATTAGAACAGAGTTGTGCTCATATTTCTTAGTATTCTCTTTGTGGTATTAAAAGCAAAATACAGAACAGTTTTCATGCTTTTCATTTGATGAAAATTGGGTTTACCTTGAAAAGGTCAGAAGTAAGTATATATATAAACATACACTACAGCTTCCAAATACCTATTTAGCTTTTGATTGTAAATTTTACTGTATTGCAGTCTTGTCTATAGAGGTTTTGAAACTGCTCTGAAAAATCTTGTTTAAAGAGAAAGAACATCCCTCTACACAGTTATTACAAAGGAGTCATGGATGAGAATGCAGTCCATAACTATATTACCCGCTCTACAATTATAAGTGAGCAATTAAGCTACTCAAAGCCCGAGTCAGCATTCCAGTTTGTGAGTCACAGCAAAGTTACCTGCATTTGGAAAGTTTTACAGAAATCCACTCATTCACTAAGTTCACATAAACTGTTAGAAAAAATTAATTCTATCAAGAAAAAATACTTAGATCCAGAATTTGCTGTGTAATTACCCTCATGAGATAAAAATATGCATAGGTTTATCACGAGTTTGGTAAAGAGACAGCAAAATGGTAGATATCAGTTATGTGTGGACGCAAATGTTTGAAACATATTCTAGCGTGTGGTGCTTTGAGTCACGGATTTCCTGAGAAGAAGCACTTGCCTCTAAGAATTATTCTGAATTCATTCAAATCTCCAGGTGGACTGAGCAGAAGTCAGGGTGAGCCGGGACACCAGCACAACACACAGCGCTCTGTCTGGAATATTTTATGTCACCTTAGCTCTACAGCTTCACAGATAATAATTTCCTTGTTCAAATAGAGTTTTTGATATTAAAAAAAAAAAAAAAGACAAAACGCCAAACCAAAACAGTACCTATCTTGAATATGAAAGAAAATTAAAAGCCTTGAAAAAGTTAATTAAAAATTCAAAACAGCATTCAGCCAAGTATATCAAACACAATTTCTACTTTAATTTTTCATCTCTAAACATGGTTTTACATTTTTCAACTATGTGTTCAGCTGTCTTTCAAAGGGGTAGTCATTTCAGACAAAGATTGAAACATTTTCTTTCATTTCTTTGCTGCCTTGAGCACACCAACAGGCTCCAATTGCCCTGATTAGCCTGAAACCATCCTTATCTGTAATCCTCTTCTGCAGCATGGTCCCCCCTGCCAAGGGCTTTAGCTGCCTGTGCTGGAGGTCAGCTCCGATGTGTCCCTGCTGGGTAAGCTCGGATCAGGCTGCTGTGAACCGGCTGTGAGAGGGCTCCTCCTGGTCTCACCCCACACGGTGGGGTCTGCAGGCAAGCTCAGGACCTGCACCTTGCTGTAGGTAAGTGTTGTGTTGCCTGGTCTGGCACCAACCTCACCCTGACCCTGTGTATCCTTTCTTGACCTTGGTCCTGAGCTGTCACTGGTGCCTGGTGATCACTGTCCTGCTGGTTGACCCTGGTTTCCATCACTGGACCTTCCCTGCTTGAGTGTGGTGGGACAGCACCTGTGTTGGTGAGGACCCTGCCTGGCCCCCCAGCTGTCACCTGCGGCTCCCGGCTCCTCTGAGGGACCATCTTGCGATTGAAACATCCTGGCAACAATGAGCCAAAGCAGAACACGTCAACAATTTTGAAATGTGTAGGTATGAAAAAATGAAATGGGAACTTGTCATCATGGACACTTTCCTGCCTGCAAACACTTTTGACTCATAGCAGTCAACATTTGCCGGTTAAAAAAGATACTGGGTGGGGGGGGAGGGAATAATCCCAAATCCCAGCCTGGTCTTCTGTTATTTAACATTTACCATACTTGACTTTTTACATCTGTTACCTGGGAGGAATTGTGAAAGGAACTTGATTGATGTTTCTAAAAATCAAAGCTGTGAAACCAGTGATGGAGACCTTCCCATACAGAAGTGCAAGTAGTTTAGTCATCATGCATGTTAAACATGCTCTCAAAAGACCATGCAGTTAGCAGATATTCCTCTTTCACTGTTTTTCTGTCTCATGTTTTAGGTATTCTAAATCAAGCATGAATATCTGGACAACTGATTAACTACCCTCATTAAGAAGTATTTTGATGATCTGCACACTTCACAGTGTGACATTTTGTTGAATTAAATGTAAACTTTATACTGTAACTTTTTGTGAGGAGTTATATTAGGTTTGACCATGGAGGTATCATCTATTTCATCTTGTTCCATTCAGTAAGCTTTTTCTCAGAGACTGGCACTGATTAATTATATGTAATTAGAAGTGATACTGGGGCTACAGAGATGGGAAAAACAGCAACATAAGATTTGCTTGGTGACTGGAGGTTTTTTCCCCCTTAAATTTGAGGTAGTAAACAATAGTAGCAGCAGGTTCATTAGGGGAATCAGTACTTTTATGGACAGTTAAATACTAATTGTAAAGATTGTTGGATTCGAGCTGAATTGTATCTTTTTTTTAATTAGAAGAACAGCTAAGGACATCAGTTTTAGAGGAACCCCATCCTTCAGCTAGGAACATCAATTTTAGAGGAACCACATAGTTTTATATAATCAGACATTGGAGACCCAGGATGTTTGCAATCAACTTCAGCTTATTGGCATTACTTAAATGCAACAAACCATAAGAAAAACTCCTTTTTTTTTCCCCCAATATTTGTCTTTTGCAGTTTCTAGCAGCCTTTCTTTTTCTGTATTTTTTTTTAATTTAAAGTTTCATTTTAATTGTGTGTCTGTATGACAAAGAAACAAGGTTCCCTGATTTTCATAGAAAAGTCATATATATATTAAAAAAAATAATTAAGTGGCTGTTGTGGGTGAACTGCTGCTTGTCCTTCTCCTCACCAATATTTTGAATCCCAGCTTTAAGAAAATGACCCATTTTTCACTTTGTTTTTGCTAGTTTTCCTCATTACCTCTAACTTGCTATCTGTACAAATAAGCTTAAAGCAAAGGACTTGACAAATATTAGTCCTGAGCAGAAAAGAACAAGTGAATTACATAAACAATATTTCCTGACTACTAAAGATGGATGCAAACTGGAATTTCAATTCTATCATACATTCCAATATTTCCACTTTTTTTTTTTTTTTTTTTTTTTTTTTGTACCAGGTAGGAATAAAAGTGAAAATACATTCCAGTTTTCACAGAATGGAAATTTTTTAAATACCTTCTTCTAATTGTTAAAACCTTATCTTCTGATTAGGAAAAAAGTGTCAAAAATTCCCATAGGAGCTAAAGTCTGTCAAGAGTTTCATCCTTCTTTTCCAAAAACCAAAATATAGTTTCTTTGACCTGTTCACCCCACTACAAGCACAACGTGGAATAGGCAATTAAATAAAATAAATTAACTAACTAAAAAAAAGTCAAAACAATTTACTGCATATACAGTTCTTTGCCTAGGGAGAAAATGACAGAGAGAATGGATAAGACATGATTGAAATTAGTCAGAGTGCTTAATGCACTTCTGGAATCTGCTCTCAAATGATAATGGTGGGGGCACTGTAAGAACCTATAAAACAAAGAGGACATTCACTTTGTATTGCACTGAATTGAAATATTGTGTTTGGTTTTCATTTGTTATTGAGATTTCCCTGTGGCTATGTCTGTGGCTATGTTTAACCCCTGAATCAGAGTGGACAGAGTTGCTGTTGCCATCAGTATCATAGCTTATCTTAGGGACAGGGACTGGACTTCATCTGTATCCCTATTGGTCCTGGTAACCAAGAAGCTCTCCCAGTGGAGAGAAAAAGATTTCTGGATAGAGATTCACTTGGCAACATGTAGACACCTATAATCATCCTAAAATAGATTAGATGAGTTGCAACTCTCTTGATTATAGATGGACACCAGATCAGATAAAGACATCTCAAGTCAAATGAGAGAAGTTACTTTAGTAACTAGCTGTCTCCAGGAAATTGTGGTGATCCTAGGTGCCTAAATCTGGGCCTTACAACTGACATTTGAGTACTGAAATAAGGTGCTCTAGTAGATTAGGAACCTCAGCCTTTTATTAGATTCAGGTCCTACTGATACAGGCAAGAACTAAATCCAATTTCTTCTTATCATTTCGTTCCCCCGCTAGCAATAGTCCAGCCTACAAATGTACTTAGAACAAAGAAAACGAAACACAGCTTAGGTGCAGAAATATTTTAAAATGTTAAGTGATACGGTGCTATGAGTTGCAAAATAATTAGAATATAGCCACTTAATGGGGCAGCAGTTCTGATTCTGTACATCAACTACCTCTGTGCATTGCAAATCTGGAAATAACTTAGAAATGCCAATTTATTTTAAAGGTGTTTCTATTTAAGTTAATGGTACGGAAAAATCTAAAAGGTTTGTTCCATCAAAATAATCATCTTAGTTTACTGTCCATGAGGAACTTTTTTTGCAAAAGGTTTTGGAATTGTCCCTTGTAGTTTTAGTTATATTTATGGTTATAGCAGCTGAATAATAAGTAGAAAACAGACTATTGTAAAGTTTTATTTATCTTACACTTTCAGATTTGCTAAATACAGATAAACAGAATGGGCACGTTAAGATTTCTTTTTTCTGATTAATTTTACGGTAATTCAAAGTGTTTCAGTTTTAAATGAATTGTTTGAATACTAAATTATGCAGCTTTATGATCCAGGAGATAAGCAGAGCTCTAAAGATGCCTCTGAGACTTGAAAGAGACAGCATTAGAAGCTCATTATTGCCGGCACATTTAACATGGTTAAAGTAGGGGAAAATAGCCATTAAGTTAATGTAATAGTTAAACTGCATTAATTTGAAAAACTGCCCAGTGAAATGCTTACAGTGAGGGTGTAACTTTTTTTTTTTTTTAATTCTGTGGCACTTTCAAATATTAAAGAGTCAAAAACATTTGAAAAGTAGTTCTTTTCAAGCAATTTAACATCATGTTTACACTTGAAGAAATATTCAGTTTATCACTCAAATGTGTGTCAGAGTATGAGCACTTTCTAAAGACAGAAGAGCAGATGTTAATATGCATAAAAGATGAGTTCAGGACTACCGGGTGGTAACAAACAAACAAAATAAGCTCCACCTCTCCTTCCCATTAGTCCCTCCATCCTTTGGGTCCTTTCTTCCAAACACCGAAAAGTAACAGCAGTTACTGAAAGTAGCAGCACCTCTCTCCTGATTGCTTAAAAAGACCAAAGAAAGCATTAAAAACTATCCAAAATGGCAGGGAAAAGAGAACAGCTAAGTCTTAACACAGTCCACATCAAAGAAACATAATGATTACCACGAGAGGATTAGATTTACTGTACTTCATGTTTCCAAAAATGATGTAATCAACCCCACAAAAGTAAAATGCAGGGTAATATCCAACACGTCTATATGAGTTTCCACACGCTGCAGAGTGGCTGCAGAATACTGCACAATGTTTAATGACCCCTTCCGAAATTTGTTGATATTAATTATGCAAATTTATAGTTCTTATTGCTGTTGTAATTTTGCAACTTTTTTCTTATCGTGTCACATTTTTGGTCTTGATAATTTCATGAGGAACAGAATCCACATTTTCAACAACATTTGAAAAAATAAAGTTTTTTTATTCCCTATATTCTCATTTCAAATGACTTCTTGTGTTTTAGATTTGAGAGAATGATCTAGCGAGGTTCAGCTGCTCAAAATTTGTAAGGTTTGTTACAGATCTCATAAACACCCAGGGATTCTGGCTGCAAGTGGTGGCATTAGACAAAATCCTTTACAGAGGAACAAGCTGACAATGTGGAGTCCAACTGTCTCAGTAGAGGACATACAGAAAGAATAAGCTTTCCAGAATTATATTCCAAGGGCATATTCCTAAACGGGGGCACTAACTGTATAATATAGAGTTTGGAGCTACTTCCAGGGGTGTGTGCGTGTGTGTGCGGATCAGGAAGTAAGAACTGGGGAAAGAGACTTCTCGGGGTTTTCAAGAAGCCCATCACCCAGTGCTGCCTGGAGACCTTCCCAGATCTCCTACCAAATGAAAGAGTAAGGTTGCTCTGGGCCAGATGGAAAAAAAAGCAAAGTTGGGGAAGTTTGTCACCTGCTTTGCACCCCATCTTACAGGGCATCCTCACACTGTGTGTGCTACTTCTGCCTAGATAATTCTTAAGATGCTCTTTGTGGCAGAAGAGGACAAGGAAAGGCGAAGGACTCATGTCTCTGCTCTTAATCCCAGCCATGGAATGAGCACATATAAATGCCTAAACCATGAACCAGACCAGCACTTGTTGGGGCAGAAAGCTGATGCACATTTAGAACAGTGCAGCAGACCCAGTATCACTCATTACTTCACTGCTGAGAAGCTTCCAAGCAGCTGGGACATACTTAATTAGCTCTTTTGCAACTAGGAAGAATGTGCCTGTTACAAAGATGGTCTTCTTTGTGGCTCCTCACCATAGAGTTTGGGGAAGGAGGAATTAAGGGAAACTACTCTTCCTTCTTCTTTAGTCCCTTTTCCTTCCCATTAGCTATGACTATAGGATTACAGGGCTCATGCTTCCTCCATCCACACCATAAACAATGGTTGAAGGCTCAAGAGCTGCAGATATTACTTCTTTGCAAAAATAATTAGAAATCTGTGCTGCATATGGACATCAAGGATCTATCTGAGGAAGAGGCTGCAGCTCTCTACTGTCAGTGTTACTAACCAGGCTTTGGTAGATACCCCAACTGATGTTCTACTATTACTTATCAGAGATCGTAAGTGTGCACAAAGTTAAATCAAGAACTCAGTAACTTTAGATTCCATTGAAAGGACAATGTTTCTACCACTGTATCAACTGAAAATCGATTGAGATAAGAGCATCCTACAATTTACTGTTGCCAATAGCTGCACTGTGCACTGCTTTTCTCCTTGTCTTGGATGCCTTAAGCACTACTGAACTTTACTGCATTTAAGTAAAGCTGTCTTAAAAAAATAGGAAAGAAGCAAAAGGAAAAAAGTTTTTCATTATTTTGTGTGTATTTTCCACTGATACTCCAATATGCTCAAATATTTCCTTAAACATTTTCACCAAGAGAGTTGGTAGTACCTTATTTCCTTTAAAGAAACCCCCAGACTACACCAAATCACTTTTTTTTTCTAGTAAGATATTTTTTGAGACCAGTTTAACAATTCTCCTAAATGGAGAAACTGCTATTCAATATTCCGTGTCAGTGGAGTGACTGTATAAACAAATGAAAGCTATTTTCTTCCCTTCCCAATGTAATTCCTCCTCTCTCCTGAATTTTCTACATTGATTATATGATTATATGACCTTCACTGACATGAAATTTGACCAAATTTAAAAAGAAAGAGTAGCAAATAGCTTTTCATTTATCGACAAAGTCACTTTACTGTCTCCAAAAGCAACTTGAAATAAATGATTCTCTGACATTCTTTACAATGAAATCTGATCAAAGTTAATGTCTCTCCAAACAGCAACAAAGCATTACTCCTATGCAAAATATGTGCTCCCAAATCATTATACTTACACATAGCATAAAAGTTTCATGTTTACATACAAGTAACTAATTGGTATGTCTTGGAGGAAATTGCCTGTCTAATTTCACCTTGAATATTTGTATTTAAAAAGTGCCCAAACAGGCATCTTCTTTTAGGTTTCAATCCCTTTTGGACACAGATATATAAAAGACTCTTTTCAGGAGTGTATACCTACTGCACTGCAGGTACCTTTAGTTTGTTCCACTGGTACTAATTTCAATTTGAACTAGTTAGTCTATTTTTCCTTTGACATTTTTTATTGCCCTTTCTTATTTTATTTTCTGTCCATTGTCTTCAATATTATTTGAAGAATACATACCACGCAATTTATTGTAGAGCAAAATAGCTACAAGATCAGACATTATATATCAAGCAGTGCCCTCTTTGTGAGTTTATTCCATGAAATCTAAGCAACTTTCCATTTAATATGGAAATAGAGCTTCAATTTCAGTTAAAGCCTCAAGGGAGCTTAGACTGGGATTTTGGATTGTGAAATTCAGATCTTTGGACTCCATACTTCTTTGTTGCATACTTCCATACTTCTTCCATACTAATTAGTTCTCCACAGACTGTAAAGTAACTGTAAACTAAAGGAAAAGCATTTCTGCAGTTAGTTCTACAAGAGTTCATTTTGTTAACTCCCTCTTTCCCTGAAGTGATGTTCTATCAGTACCTATTCTCTTTTAGCAATGGCTAGCAATGCTGAAATGACAACACATTGTGAAAATATATTCCATATTTTAAAATCTTACAGCATGCAGAAGGATTTTCTCCCAATTGTTCTACCCAGCTTGCATAGTGACGTTACCTGGATCAGATGATTTACCATCAAAGAAGACGTTCAGTCTTCTGAAGCAGGCTCAAAAGTATAAATTGTAATTGAGCTTGAAAATAAAAAAATCCATTCTACAATTTAAACATACTGCTAATTGTTTCTTACCCTACAGAAGATTATATTCTTCTCTCTTCAATTAATGCAATTTCTATTAACAGAGAATATAGGCTCCCAAAGAGCTGGACAGAGCAAAACTAATGTGGATCACTTTAAACTTAAGTATATGCAAAATACCATTAACTGATGTAAATTTGATGGTCAATTAGCCTCTCTTATGTTGTAAGTGCTTTTAGTATTTGGAAGAAAAACATCTCAGCCATTAATTTTGAATTGAAAATAAGCTTCTGTTAGTTGATTCTGAACTTTTTCTGCCATAGTAGAAAGGTTTTTATAATGAACAATAGGGATTCTGAAAACAGTTATCATAAATCACACTGGGGCTGTGTCACCTTTTCTTAAGTGTGCTTAACACTTCCCACTCATACAAAGACTGGGTTTTCACTTTCATATAATTTTGCCAAATTTCAACAATTTGTCATGAAAGATTTTACTCCAGGTGTCTGCCTATGGCTTATCATTTCCTTACCCCTGAAAAAGTCAGTGAAGTAGTTCAATATATGGCTTTAGAATGGTAACAATGAATTTCAGCTTGGAATTATAGAGCATTTCATGTGTTCACACCACAGCTTTCATTGACTCCAGTTGCAGCTGTGTGTACTCTGCGCCTGTGCAAATCAGACTCCAGAGTTTCACTCTGTTTGCCCAGAAAAAATGAGGAAAAGGTGCAATTCAACCACCTATGAAAAGTTTAACAGTTCGATCCCCGAAAAAGTTAAAAAAAGGACATAGTGCTTTCTATACCTTCCTGTTGATGCATCTGTTCCAGTGCACATTAGAAATGAGAGATGAGCACCTGTACTCTTAATGATTTGAGTATTATTCTGGGTGGGCAAGTGGGGTCAGTGACTGGAACAAGAAACAAGTTAATTTCTCTATGTTTACACTGACTTTGAAGGTGACTTATTTCTTCTGAATACACTTCTGTGACACATCTATATTTCCACCATAGCTATCTTGGATGAACCCTGCACTGGGATACAGCAGGTATGTTTACACTATGCTAGAAAACTTGAGTTGTGTGAGTTTATCAGCATTTTCAGCTGAAGACTTAATGCATGGGAGCCAAATCAGCCTGCCCCCACTAAACCTCACTGCCAAAGGATTTGTTCTGCTTGCCATAACTGCTTTTTTTTCTGAGATTCTACAGGCATTACTGCATTTGGATGTCTGACTCATTACGGACTGACAAAGCTGTGCCAACAGAACTTTATAACAGAGACAAAGCCTTTGAAGGACTTGGTCTCACTCGTGTAGTTATTTAAACGAGACTTGTTTTCTCCAAGGCTTCAAGCTTTTCCTTTTGTGATATACAATTTCAAGGGATCAATGGAGTGCTTGCTTTCTGAAGAGAGGCAGCACCATTCTTTCTGATATTTCAGTTCAAACTATTTCATCCATTTTTGTGAATACTCCTTATAAAGTGTCAGAACAAAACAGATTTTTGATTGTCTTGTGAATGACTTCCAGTTCGCAGCACTGTTTAATAAGAAGAATACATTAATTTGGTGCGGTTTTTCACTCTTTTTTTCCATTTATTATTTTGGCACGGAGAGTAACAAGGACACATGATTACCCATTGAAATTGCATGACATTGATGATGACAATGCACATAATTTGCACAGAACCTCCAACATTGTAGTTGCAAAATAGTAACCCTCAACTTCCATTTCTAGTCTTTCCTTTTTTGCTCCAAAACTTTCAGTGCTACAAAAGTTCACCACAGGGCACTGTACTGCCCTCAGACACTGTATAACCTAGCAGAAAGATATCTTTCTATTTGCTGATAGGGCAGACTTTGTTCCTTAGTAGAAAATGTATTGCTCTTGATCTCATGTGCCAATTCAACATTCATTAGAGAGCCATGTGAATTTATATATTCTGTCTCAGTAGGACAGTATAATATATCACTCTTTCTTTTATTTTGATTTTTGTTTTGTTCCAGAACTATCTTAGTCAAACTTGGCCAATACCCACTTGAAGTAATCTATGATGGTCTCTGAGGCACTGAAATTCTTAGCAGCAAAGCTCTTTTTAGTTGTTTGTCAGCTTCAGACATTAGGACTTGCCAAATCCAGTAACCCAACAGTGGTGAGGCTGCCGTGGCTCCCTGTCCCCATGTCCAGCCATAGTGAGGCTGAGCATGTACATGTACACACACATGTACACGTACACACACATGTACACTTACATGCACTACACATACATATGCACATGACCAGCCACACAGGTCAACATGGGCAGAAAACTCTGCACTCACACAAACACAAACAGCACCAATGGCCTCATCTTTCCCCCTCGCTATCATGATGAAAGCCTATTAGTGGAAATTATATATATATATATATATATATATATGTATACATGTAGACATACACAACGTGGATCCCTCCAGTAGCAGGTCTTAGACACATAGTCTATACAGTAGCTGTCCCTGGATCCCAGGTCTCCCTGGTTGTTGGCACCTGGACACAAAGGTCCCTGACGTCTGTAACTTGACAGCAGTTATTGATATAGAAAGCCCCCTGCCTTTGCACACTCACAACAACCAGCACCCTCACCACCACAAATAAGCACTATAGATCCCTCCAGTAAGTGTTCTTAGATGATCTATGCTTTACCTGGTTTATAGAGCCCATGGTCTCCAGATGCCTCATGCACACACACACACATACCAATGGATCTCCTCAGTACCTGGTTCATTCCTAGGACCTCACCAGTAGCTGTCTGCCAGTCCCATGGTCTCTCCAGTAACTGGTTTGGATTCCCCTTGCTCCCTCCAGTAGCCAACTCTCAGCTACTCATCTCTCTGCTATTTGGCCCAGACCTGTGACCACTCCAAAACCAGGGTACCAAACCACTTAGCCTATCCACCAGCTCATCGAGCTTCACGTTTGTTGGTCACATGCAAACATACACACACACACACAAGATGCACAAGCTCTGCTCTCTCCAGTTGTTTCACCACAGACACACGGGACCTCTGACCTGGGGTCTGACTCCACGTGTGAACACTCAGAGGCCCCTCCCACACAGAAGATAGACTCCCTCACTCACAAAAGTAGTTAGAAATGGATTTTGATGAGAATGCAGGGCAGGCTGCAGTCATCAGACACAGGGCCTGGCCAGACAAGTGTACTAACCAGCTAACATACAGCTGGCCCCTTTAATCTTTATCCTTATTTCTCTGTTTTCATGCTTGTTCCTCTGCAAAGCATGCTGATCCCTCCTTTTCTCTGCCTTTGGTTCCTCCCCTAAACATCTCATATTGAAGTATTGTATGATCCTGAGACAATCTTCACCAGTATCCCACAGTGACCCCAAAGCTTGGCAGGCAGTAAGCTCCGTCAGCCTGTGAGGTGATCCAGAAAGCCTCTCCCATTGACTAATGATGATGGGTGTGACCCCCAGAACATCAATAACTGTCTTCTGGCAGCCCTGGGAGGAGACAGGGCAGGGGCTTGTTTCTCTGATGAGGTTATTGGGATTCCCTCACTTGCCATCAAGCCTCTCTGAGTCTTAGTGTTTGGGGAGATGAGCCTTTAATCATATAACCTAACACACAGGGCTACCTCATTCATAAAACATGGATGACTTCTTGGCAGTGGTCAGTCTGGGAAATTCAAAGTAATTTCTTCGTGGCTTAAACGCAATCTCAGCACTAATGACATGTTATAAGGCATTTGTGTCCAATTAACCTTTGATAGTTGTAAGGATTACTGTGCCATTTCAGCCAGGATATATAGCAGCATCTGAACAGCCTCAGTTTACAATGCAGCATGTTAAAATCAGTGACAATTTTGTTTTACTTGATGTGGTGGTGTCTAAGCTGAGTACACGTGAACTTATTTATGTCCCATTTAGTTGCTACGGTGAGGAGATAAAGCCTGGGAGGGGAGAAGGCATTATTCATTTCACCCCTTCCAGTTTGATTTGCCATGAAGTAGGATTCAATGTACTTAATTCTCTAATAGATTCCTCTGAAAGTGTGTATATGTATTTATATAAGTTTCATTTCTTAAAATTCTGTTGTCTTTGGCTACTTGAACTTTGCCAAGAAAACTGTACAAATAGCATTGCTGTGTCATCAGGGGAAGAATATGTGTCCAGTGGGAAGAGCTTTCAACATAGCACTAGGATTTGAGAGGAACCTCAGGAGGAGATGCTGGGGATGCATAACATGCCCCAGTCTCTGGACCATCATGACTGTCCTCTTCCCTTTCCCTTGTTCTCAACATGGTGTGCTCGATAACATCTCAGGTTCAGCTTCTTTCCTCACTGTCCTGCAGTGCTTAATATCTGTCAGGAAGATGCCTTCCTGAGACTGGCACCTGCAGTCGATAGGCATTGAAAGTTAATAGGCAAATGCCAAACCTTCAGGGTCAGTCCTCATCACAACATGCACAGAAGGAATTTGCAGCCTCTCTGATATAATTCAACAACACTTAAATCATAAGATGAAAAAGATAAAACAATTCTTTAATGAATTCCTAACTATTTGGAAACAGGTACAGATAAACCAAACAATAACATGATCATGACATAAAGATATCAGCTTTGCTTCCTGGGATTTTCTGGTTAGCGACAGTCATGTTAAACTATCTTCTGGCATGTTTTCTCTAAGTGGACCCCAGTCATTGACATATGCTGTCCTTGGCTTCCCCTCTCTGAAGTAAATACAGACTGAAATGACTGTATTGATTTTACATTTTCTTTCTTAGGTAGAATTACACCAGTAAGTGCATAATCTTCCCCAAAGCTTTCTACAATCTCCAGTCCTGATGACTGATTTAATTAAGCCAACTGCTCATTTCTTAACTCCTGTTTCCTACAGGAATATAGTTTTGTTCACAGAAATTCCTTTTTTTTTCGTTCCATTTAAAGATGCCTTTGAAATGCTCCACTCTACCAGTGAGGCTTCACCAGTCTGAATGTGATTTTTTGACTGTAAATCTGCCTAGTTACAGATGCAGTACAGCGTATCTTGGCAGACAAATGGATCTTTCCAGATTGCATCTTCTCATCACAGATTTAAGCACCTACCTTTTTCAGAAAGCTGCATGTTCATCATGCAAATCCATAAATGAGGACAATGAATATGCCTCTCTATCAGGCCTTGACAGAGACTAGACGCGGTTATAGAAAAAAAATAATCAGTTGGGGTGATAGTGTGTTTGGCTTAGCTGACCCTTGGAGATAGCCTGCTGAGATTTGGAGAAATGCTGGCAATAGTCTGCGGTGGTCCTGCAACGTAAAAAAGTTCTGCTACTGAAACCTATCTGCACATTTGTTGGGCTGCTCATTGCTGACTTTAGGACTGTCCTGCAGGCACAAGGGACTTCCACAAGAAATCTGGCATGCGCATGAAGCCTGGTTAAATAACTTATTCCTTTTAATCCTTTATAAAGTTAGAAAGTCCTGTGTTACAATTTTAGAATACTGTGTATTCCTTTAAAAAGCAGGTTTCTGTGTCAGGGCCAAACTAGTAAAAAAGTTTAAAAATAGAAGTGTTTATGTCAGGTCATGTATTGCCAATTATGGAGAAAGATGTCCCAGAGAGAATATAGCAGTATCTACCAGGAAGAGGATTTTGCTACTTTATTCCATAACTGGTTTTGTGGAGGATCCCTATTGCACTGGTAAGTACTAGAGTCAGTGTGGTTAGCAATATAATCCCCTATTGCAACATTTTTGGTGTTCCAGTGTGATGAGAGAATGTGAGAACAATGCAAAATTCCCCCAGTATCCTGCAGCTCAAACAAGGAAGGAGTTTGGGAGAATAGGTGTTTCTGAACTGCTTCTGCCAGCACACTTCTCCCCCGTTTTGTTGGCACTGCCAGCAGTATGTTTGTGTGACTATTTCTGGTTTGTTTGCAGTGCAGATCCCTGTCTAATCAGTACTGAAATGAAAACATCAGGCCCTTTCATGCAGAAGGCTGCACTACCTTCAGGGAGAGCCTTGGAGGGTGAAGGATGAACTTTTTAAACTCTTGTCTCTGGTCTAGCGTTATGTGTCATTATTATAGTAGTCTTTCAATTGCCTTGACAAAGGAAGAAGGTTCTTTCCACACAAATCTTATGGCCCTTTTCTGTGGAAAGAGGTGTCCTCCTTTTCTACTAATATCAAAAAATGTGATCCATCCATCAAATTGTCAGACACTACCTACAAGGCAGATTGACAGATTTTGTTCAAATGAATTTCAGGAAAGCTGAATAAATCCCTTTAAAAAAAGATAGTGACACCTGCCCACAGTACCATTTGGTCCAATTCCTAATCTGATAGAGCTATTTGAAGCGTTTCCTAAGTTGTCTGGAGCAATACGGAGAGTTGAATTTGGCCCTATCTATAGAAAAGCACTTACTACTCTACTAACTTTGACAATTTGGGGATAGTGCATATCTATCCTCCTACTGTGGGAGATGCAGACTCCATTTGAACTAGGTGACTGGTGGTAATACACCTGATATTACAGCTTTTACTATAAAGTCATGCTTAAATTATTAATAATTGCATTATTGCCTTAATAAACGCTGAAGGTACAATAAAACTATGATTAAAGGTGCTTTATGAGAAGAGAATTATTGTGTCTTTTAAGCTCTGTTGTTTACTGTTAGGCAATAATATTACTGTGCTATGACACATTTACAGCACTTTCAACCTTCAGCATTAAGCTACCGTATAGCCACTTTGCAGTTTATTTTGAGATAGTTCTCCATCATTAAGCAGAAAGTAGGCTCAATGTGCACAACATAGTGCTTTCTAGGTAGGAAAGCTCTGCGCCTGAGCTTCTCAAATATCATGACAAGCAGGAATGTTTCTTGGAGCTAGTGTAATAGTCAAAAGAACATAGGAGGAAGAGGAATGACTCCTCCATAGGTGAAGACAGGGATCTGTCATCAGAGGATTCTGCCTCCAGATGAAGAGTATCAAGGTAGTGGACAGTAATGAGACAGACAGCATTGGCTGAAACATTTCTACTTTAATAGCAGCACTATTAAAAGAAGGACACAATGGTTGGACTCGATGATCCCAAGGGTCTTTTCCAACCTAGATGATTCTATGATTCTATGACACAAACATTTAATACACTACTTCCCCACTGTAAGAAGAGACTACAGACTTATTCTTTCAGGTGTTGTTGCCAAATGTGTCTTCATCACAATATATTATTGGTCAAACTCAAGCGGGGAGAGATGTTCTTCTGGAACACAGTGATGAGCACAAATGTCACTAAAACTGGGCTGATATAGCTCTGGTAATAATTTTTGCAACACTCAAAATTTATTTGGTAAACTCTGTTTAGTAAAGAAGTCCTGCTATGTCCACACACAAAAAATGGAAGACTGTGAATTACTCCTCATTACTCTTCTATTATAATATATCAGCACTGATGCTTAGCTGATGCCTGACAATTCTGCTAAGGGTTGCTGAAAAAGATTTAAAAGTCAAGTTTGTTGTTTGCTGACAGTTCATAATTTTGATGAAAAAAATGGGTTATTACAGTTCTACTAGTGGTTTCTATGTACGGGATATTCACTTCTGACCTAACAGTGCAGACCAGACTGTACAGCACGGAGGCTTTTGCTAGCTCTCAGTAAGCTAAAACAACCCTGTGAACAGTTCAACTGTGTTACCTTAGAGCTCTAAGCACCAAACAACTCTCTTTTTTAGTCATATTTCTCCCTTCTACATTGTACTGTATATTGCAGTTACAAACTTAATTAGATAATCTATCTGGATATGTCATGTTTCTATTTAAAATGACAGCTTCTCTTTAGATAAGATTATAAAAAAGTCATATATGTGGGAACTGTAATGACAAAGATGAGGAATTTCTTTTAGCTTTGAGTGATGGTAAGAATTTATCATTTAAGAGACAGGTATAATTTTCTAGTAGCAGTTTGTTTTCTGTGTTGCACATCAACATTTGTGGCTGAGTCCTGCATTTCTCTTCTCCATATGCCAAAAATAAGGTCCTTTTGCATCAACATGTCACGCTTGCTCAGTATATTTATATTAGTTCAGAATTGATGAGCTTGACGTATGTTGCCAGATATTGTCTTTTCTCTTTCTAATATTTCTCAAGTGCATAAACTACATAGGTTTGATGGGAGCTAAGAAGTTATTCTAGGTTAGAGTGGAAGCAATGCCTCCCAACCAAGATAAGAAAAATAACAAACTTAGAGGAACTGCACTCATGTCTTACATGCACAGAAATTGCAAGGGAGGTCAGGTACTAAATTCACATAGCTAGCATTCACCTGCAGAACTTTTCCTTGACTTGTCCTAACCCTCTTCTGTCCACCAAGGAAGGACCCAGCACTGTCTTCTGGTCCAGAGAATGCTCCGGTCTCCTGGAGGTTGCACCTTCACTGAATTTGCTTGAGAGTTTTGATTTATCCTCCCACTGGAGGATATATAGAAAGGGACATGTCCTATAACACAGACGTGGAAAGATAATGCCATGAGGACAATAAATCATACAGATAAACAAGCATAACTTGAACCTAGTCTCAGTACTCTTTTCCAATAAAAGCTGGAAATGAGCTAATGTTTTCATCCATGTCCTGAGTTACCTGTTAAAAGTTACACACACATCTCAGTTACATGCTGTTCACAAGAAAGGTATACTGTAAACCAGGAACAGTATCACATATTTTCATTTCCTGATACCTACTATACAAACTATGTAATTAATCAGATTCCTGTTACATAGAGCAGTTATTGTACACAAGCATATAGGAAACGACAAAATATTATATTAATTATTATAATCTCAAATGCATGAATTATCTGACCAGATGAGACTTCCTATTGACACCAGACTAGCAAAGCAGTACTGACCCTTCCCTTCCCTTCCCTTCCCTTCCCTTCCCTTCCCTTCCCTTCCCTTCCCTTCCCTTCCCTTCCCTTCCCTTCCCTTCCCTTCCCTTCCCTTCCCTTCCCTTCCCTTCCCTTCCCTTCCCTTCCCTTCCCTTCCCTTCCCTTCCCTTCCCTTCCCTTCCCTTCCCTTCCCTTCCCTTCCCTTCCCTTCCCTCCCCTCCCCTCCCCTCCCCTCCCCTCCCCTCCCCTCCCCTCCCCTCCCCTCCCCTCCCCTCCCCATCTATTTTCCTAAGCTATGTTTCTTTTCATAGCCCAGACACCCTGTTCTGGGTGAGTATAATAAAAGGTCAATTGCTGCATGGAAAGCAAAATTTTTTGCTTCTTGCACATAACTTGCAGGTGTACAGAAATATGTAGAAGGAGAAATCAGTCAAATGCATCTTTTAATGCTGAACAAAGCCAAGTTTTTCTAAGTAGGAGCCAGTTACTGGGCTACTCGGACAATTCCAATTTCAGAGAGTCAAAAATCACCAGGATTTCTCTGGTTTCTCACATGCTTCCATTGCCAAGGCTTAGCTGAGCTGATCAGAACCTTTTTAGCAAAATCAAAATATACCAGCATATTCATTAGAGCCAAAAAGTTTCTATAACCCACAGCTAGGACACTAGTCTTACACATGGGAACAAAAGCAGAGGCTTATTCTGCCTTATCCAGAGAAATGTCGGATCAAAAATTTAGGAATTAAGAACAGCAGATGGCTTCCATGACTAAGGCCAGCTCTATAAGTATCATGGGTTATAAATACACTTATTAAACAGAACTACTTGAGTATTGGAGCCAAAGCCAGATACTTTAAAATATTTCCATTCCCATGTAAATGTTTGAAGGATTTTATTTTTGTTCAAGCAGAACAAAAATATACTTCAAAAGTTCTCCTGATACAAAATTTTCATCCTCCACAGTCTAGTGCCAGATACACCCTGAGAATATGTGCTTTTAAGCTTTCTACCTCAGTTGAATTAACTTTGACACATAACAATCTGTGGCTTTCAGAAATAACACCTAAAGAATAAATCTTTTACACGGGTCTAAATGTTTAAGAATTTGGAAGGGAGTAATTGCCTCGATAATTTCACTAAGCAACTGAACAGACTGAACTGCAGAAATTTCCTCTGCAACTCACAAAGCAGTCAAGGTACGCAGAATGTGAAGAAACACCTCTCCTGTTTTCACTGCTGCATAAAAAGAAGAGGCAATTGAAAGGGGTAATTTTAGCAAATCTTGGAAGATTAAATGGAGGCAATCATAGAATAAGTAGTGCTCCTTTGTATATAAAACACTAACAACAATCTGCTGTCAAAGATGTAATGTTTTCTTATGAACATACTTCCTTGGCTCTAAGAGCTGAATAGTTTACTAAGAAGTCTGCAGATCAGCATCTCTGTAGCCCCCCAACAGCTGTAGCATTGAAATATGTCTATAAAAGGGATCAGTTGTAAATAGTGAAATGGGACTTACCCATGACCTTCCACACATATTGAAAAGTGTAAGGAAATATTACTTTAAGACATAAATGTACAGTAGAGATAATGCCAAGAGAATTAAACAACCATCTGGTGTAATTATTCATGTTCTCTAAAAATAGTTTGCATGTGAATGTGGCACCATATTTCCCTATATAATTTAAAGGTTTGAAGCTAAAGGAAAATTGCAGAAAATCACAGGAAATAAAGGCTACTCTTTTTCTTTTTTTTTTTTAATGCAGATTAATGCATTCTTTTCTAAATAAGGAGGCAGGGGGAAAGTGCAGAGGGTGGAGGGAACTGAGGATTAGACAGGAGTGTAGTATTGATACTTTTAAAGCAAATATACATGTGACAACTAAAACTCATGTGAATTCATAATAATCCTTCCTTCCTGTGCTGGCGTTTTCGTGATACTTTGTAAAATGTTTTCAGATTGTACAGTTATTAGATGAAGAAATGTGAAGATTTTTGTTGATGTTCTATTTTAAATTAATGACGTAAAAAAATTGGGTGTGGAGTAATACAAATACTGATAAAAGAGCTTTTTATCATAGAAATAAATCAGTCATCTCTAAGGAGGGATAATTTGTGCATATAAGGCCATTTGCTGTCCATGCTGCAAGAACCCATTCGTATGTCTAGGAGCATCAGGCAGCTCTAAAGAGCAGAAAGAGTACATGGCTTCAGCAGCCACTCAAACACTGGCCAAAAGTTTTTCAGCAAGCCACAGACTGAGCTGTGCTTGAATACTGTATTCCAACAACTGCAATAACAAATTAAATGAGTAGAAACCTGTCTGAGGAAATTGTTCTCCTCACTCTTAATTACACGTTTGTGTTCTGTTACATTAGGAAGCCAAATACCCATTTGTTGCACAGGCAGCACTCTGAAATTGAAAATACTGCTGGGCAACCTGGGAAAAATACAGCAGAGGTATTTTTGAACGATCATACGTGACTAATGCACATAAGTAATGAATTCACAAAGAATGTGAAATGATTGCTTTTTACTCATGTACGCTGACCAGTATTACCACAAAGAAGAACATCAAAATGTGTGACAAGAACTAATGGATATTGATTGTGAAATAAATACCTGCAGTAGGTGTTGCTTGATGCATCATTTCCCAGGACTGCGTATGTGGAGGAGACTATACATACCATTGTGCACTCCAAGGGCCAAGTTTTCTATACAAATATGAGTAACGATGATGAGAGCTAGCTATAACTCCCCCATATCAGCCGAGGTACCACCTCTATGTGTCAAAAAAACAGCAATATATTACCTCAGTAAAAAATGTTCGGAATGAAAAAGGGCACGGGAGCCAAGAGTGGACAGGAAAACAAGATTCTCTCACTGCCTTTTAGTGTATGAAAGCACCATTTGCTTCAGTTAGACTCCAGTAGAATCAAGTGCACTTGATGTCAGTTCTCAATTTGATCTTCTACTTTCCAGTTACCACCTAAAGTTTTGTCAGTCTGGTTTTGATATTCTCAGAATCCTAGTCAATAATGAACCAGCATATTCCTTCTAAATCAATTAAGTAGCAATTAAGAGCAAGCAGGCAGCCTGATAATAGGGTTAGGGGAATGAAGACTTTAGCATGTCAAAGTCATGTCCTTCTGCAAACTGCTCCTAGGAATTTGTTTCTCTGTCAGTACAGCCTTTTCACTGTACTAGAAAGAGGAGGAGACTTAAGATTGACACGAAAATGGATAATAATAGTATTTTTATAATTTATTCTCAGAAAGTTAAGTTGCTATAAATGTATCTCCATACCCACTTATTTCAAGACAATATTTTTGTACCAAGATGCTCTTAGTTTTACCTGCTTTTTTCCCTAAGGAATGAATTTAAACTAATTAAAGAAATTCCACCAGGTTTTTGTTTTCTGTCATCTGCTTGCCTAAGACCAGTGCCCAGGATATAGCACTTCTGTGGGATAATACAAAGTCTACACACATCTAAAATTACTAAAATGAAGTAATTTATCTCATCTTCACCTTTTTACAGTGTTTTATATTATGTTCTTATAAATATATTTATTAGCTACTGAGTTACTTTTTTAACATATTAAGTATATAGTAGAAATCTTTAAATAAAAAGTGTAAAGCTATTGTAGAAGGCTTACATCCACTTCACCAACATTTGCAACAGCCTCTTTAGCCAACAGCATTCCTTCCCCTAGTACCAAACATTTGTTTTTAAGACATGATTGTTATCTTAGAAAAAAAGGCCTGAAAGCAATGTATGTTTTAGATATATATAGTGCTGTATCAAAAGTAATGTCAGGGCATTATGTCTGAAGAGCAAAGAGCAATGCAGGGGTGTGTTATCAGAACAATAAAATAAAGCAATAAACAGCATCCTTTTCACATCCCTCTTTTCCAGGAAAAAAACCCCAAACCATTCTTAGGTTAAACCTATGAAAAGTTATCTATATATTAAATACCTACATATACTAATAGTTCTCTAGAGACTTGGAGGAAAACAGTAATGGTGGGAAAATATTTTACACAACATGATGCTTGATTTCAGCTAGCTCCTGTCTCAATTCAGTGCACTAATCATGCCTTTTTCTTGAAATGCGTAAGATGGCAAACCCCTTTTCAGAACTTTGATTGCTAATACTATTTACGTTAATAAAACTGGAAATAACAACTTCCAGATACCCATGTTGGATGACTAGTAAAATGTTTCATGTGTCCAAAAAATCAAATGACCCCGGTGGGTTCCTTGCTAGGAACAATAGCCATTGGGCATATGCTATTTATGTTAATTGGGGAAGTAGTTATCTGACAATACTTACACCATTTCTGTGCCGAATTCAGAAAGACAAGAGGTGTCTCTTCAAGAGCTATTAATAGGATGAGTGCTGTTTGGGATGGCTGCTTAAATTTAAGGACACTTTTTAAAATAACCTATGTTTAGAAAGGTTATTTTGAAAACAGAGAAGCGTCATAAGAAGTGAGAATCAGAACTGAAGCACTTACTGCTTGCTGAAACCAAAGAAATATGACATAAGGTAGGTGAAGCAGAAGACAGTTGAAAACTCAGATGTTGAGAACTTCTTACCTCAAAGGCAGTATAATCACCAAGTTGACAAAAATTACAACCCTGTATGTGTAATATCAGGCCCCCTTCATGATGCAAAACTGCTAACAAGAAGAGCTGAGCTAATGAAAGAATAACAGCAGCTAATTTTGAATCCAGCCAACCCTGAAGCAGGCATATTTTCCTCTTTCCATGAAACTATTGAAACAGTAGGGTGCTATAAAAGCTAGCTGCAGCAAACAAGCAATAACAGATGCCACTCCCTTCCTTGGCTTTACAGAACTCATCAGAGCTTCCCGCTATAAAAAAAAGCCAGCTACAAACACAGCATGCAGAAGTCTAAAATTCAGCTTGGAAGCAACTGCCCGTGTCACACAGTATCTGCAGTGTGGTGACCTCATGCGGATTACATAAATATGGATGAGATGAGACAAAGTCATTAATTATTACATAAAGTTGAAATTTTATTTTCTCTTGAAGTAATTGCAATTGATATTGAAATAACATGGAAATTCAAAATAACGATAAGCTCTCCTGTAAAACGCCCAAATGTCTTAACCCTATATATAAGTATTTGAAGTAATAGTCGTAAACAGCAGAAAAGGGGCTTAACTGAAATTAAGAATTCCCTATATGCATTGATTTGCCTGTGTAAAGTACTATCCTTGAACTATTTCCCTGAATAAGGGATAGATTATATAAAGAATGTAGCAAACCATTCTCAACAGCTGCCAAATAAACTGGAAAGCACCCTCTCATCAGCATCTAGGCTCACTGTACCGTACTCCTGATATACTAGGAGTGCAACACCCTCAAAATGGTATCTAAAAGAGAAAACATGCTAATGAATGCTTCGTATTGCCCAGCAGAATACAGTAAAGACACTGAGGTCTTCATTTCCCACGTTTATTGCCCCATTGTTTCTGCCCATAACCATTTTCTCAAAGAAATAATTTTGGTGATCATTCACTACAGCCCTTTGGTACAATTGCAGGGGGAGCAGGAAATTTGAATTTTTTTTAAGAGTTAAAATTTGGGCCTGGCCTTGCCATAGACAGAGATTCAGGTTTCAGAGGTTAATTGAGAGCACAGGCAACAGAGCATGAGCCCCAGTTTCATGATTTGGACAGATTTTTAGCAAACTTTACCTCCTTTATTTGGAGATCATTAAAATTACAACCTGTTTCAATGCTTCGTGGTGCTTAGCTGTAGTTCACCATGGGAATGCACCTGTGAAATGACATGTTCTCATTCTGCTCATACAGACACCTTCTTTTATGGTTGCATAAACCATTTTGCAGTCTGGTCTCTTCTGAAGAAGGGGTGTACCACACCATTGAACCCCAAGCTACCTGCCGCATGGATAACGCAGTGCCAGCTCGGAAGGTGCACTCAGAGGGTTTCACTGAGCCCTAGTTCTGAGGCTGTGATGGGCTGCGTTCTCGCTGACAGCAATTCAATAGTGTGCTTTATTGGATATCAGCCACTGAACTAAATGACGATCATTGAAGAATAGCAGAACTCAGGCATGCTTTAATTATAATTTTCTATAGAAAGGTCATGTTGTTCTTTAGCTTGCCATGGGCATGTCTCCTCAAATACACAAAATACAAGAGATGTAGTACTATTGTTTCTTCTTTGAGATCACAGTAGATCAGTATTCAAAGGATATTATGTAAAATTATACCTCCTCCCTTAATTTCAAAAGCTCATTAAGTGTTTACATATATAACGCTGTCTGTGCTAGATTACAGATGCAGTCTTTCAAACCAACAATACTGCCAATTATACTACCTAAACAGCTGAAAATATATTATGGAGAAAATCCACAGAAAGAGATCTCACAGAAAGAAAAATCTCCAGAAAGAGAACTGTGACCATGTTTAAGATACTGTAATCTTTGTGTACAGATAGAATTAGACAACTCAACTACATGTCACCAGCCTAGTAACTGAGACATTGTCAGTAACTAGTTCATAGTTAGTAGCGACTAAGATGTTAGCCAAAAATACACTTGGGCCTGGATTCATCCTGCCTAACTTTAGTCACTTAAGTGAGAAATTTAAGTTAGAAGATGAGACATAGGAGGTAATCTCTATTGTTAGTGGAAAGAGCTCAGCAATTCAGAGCTTTAGGTGGCTATTTCCCTATTAAGAGATGCCAACCTTCTTAAATAATTTCCTGAGAAGCTGAAGGTGACTAAGCTTCAGATGTGGGTGCTGTGTGGAATGCAAGCACCTCTAGCAAAGTGAGTGGTAACTAAAAACCCTACATAAATCAGATGGGCACCTAACTAAACTTAAAGTTCAGATGTTGATCATACAGAGAGATATCACTGCATCAACTGACATGAATTGATTGTATGCTTAAACAATTTGGGTGTAAAAATCTCAGAGTTCAAGCATCTAGAAGCTTTGAAGAGCCTATGCATCAAATATGCTCTGGCCACATAAAACATTTGCTGCAACCACACAAAGTTCAGTGCATTTTTGGTGGTTTGTACCTTGTATATAGTGTCCTTGTTATCAACTGCAATGAATGTTTTGGTATCACTTTGCAGAGCTAGAAATGACTTTGTAGCCAACATTGCAATCTGTAGACAAATTCTAGGGCTAGTTTGCAAGAGAAAATTGATATTACTAGGCTGTCCTTATTACGACTTTGTGATTGTGAGATTTGGACAGCCTGTTTCTGGTTCATCAGATAATTCTGTCACTGCCTCAGTGGTCTCTGGGGTGAATACCTGATGCTGGAAAGGAAGATATTATTGTCCTCTGGTGAGGCAAAATACTGGTCTCAGGGATTATGCAGCTCTCTGAATAGAAACTTAACCAAGAAGAGATGAGCTAACACATTATTAAGACAACTTTATGCTGGTTTTAACTATTAACATCTTTGATTTAACACTAGGACAATATTGCCCAACGTGGATTTTGATGTGACAGCCAGTTCTTGGGTTCTGAAAATCTTTGGGGTTGCATGTAATGCTAAAGTCACGCAGAAGCTAGAGTACAGCTTAGTATGTACTGATGAGAAAAAGTAAATTAGTGTGCTCATGGGTGCACTGTTTTATCTTATAGCTTTTGTCTGGCTCATGCTGTAGGCAGGCCATATTGACTTCAGCACACAATATACCATGTAGACTTAATGTCTGTAGAAAGAGCATAAGATTCAGAAGCCATGGAAACAGTAAATGAAGGGAACACGAAGAGGTTCCTCAGTGATCTGATGTGGTCCCTCCTGAGGGCTCTGCTCCCTGCACCACGGATTGTTTATGCATTTTTGCATTGAAGAATCCACAATAAAAATACAGGAGTGGCATGTGAACTGACCTCTTCCTGGGCAAGGCTGCGTATTGTGGGGCTGAGAGTTACACTCCCTGTTGTTTACTCTCTTCTCCCTTTCTGGCCCTCTCAGCCTTGTTTTTCTTTCTGCCTAGTGGCAGAGCTTCAACAGAAAGGCAGTGAATAAAATTCCATCATCCTTGCCTTAAACCAGGAAGTGAAGGCAGAACTTCTGGGACATGCGAGATGTATGTTTGACCCTCCTGCAGACAAAGAGGGCAGAGAAACCAGGTTTCTGCCTCCTCTGAAAGTCATTTGTTAAAGAAGAGATGGACAGCAACACTGATGCCTTCCCTTTCATTTGAATTTTTAAAGATAACTACAAGACAGTGTCCAAACCCAAAGTGGCAGCTAGAGCACCGAAGCTGTTCAGGTTGAGAATGCCAGTCTTTCATAAACACCAGCTTTAAAAGTTTTCTGAGCTGCTGAAAGCTGGAAGACAAGTAAGAATTTCTCTCTGCCTTCAGGCTTTCCTCCTGGCGGGCTGGCTGGCTGAGGTATCCTCAGTTACACAGTTCTGATGCAATTTCACAAGGCCAGCTGATGGTTGTAAATCCCAGCCAGCAGTCTAACTCTTTCCACCCGTGATGCCCAGAACAGGCAGTTTCTGGCATATGTCAAAGCTAGCTGTAGCTGCCCAAGACCTCGCTGCCCTGAGATGTCTGCTCTCCCTTTTCTCCAGAATTCTGTTATCCCTGCGTCAGGGTGGCAGAATCACAGCTCCATTCCACTGTGTTAGTGTGGGTTTAGGGGTTTTCTATAGCTTCTCATCAGTGGATTAAGATAATACCCTGAAATTGGAACTGGAGCAGTGAGGTGCAAATCTAAGCTCTGTCCTACAGCCTCTACCCTTGGGGGCAGTAATCACAGCAGAGAGGGAGAACAGCCAGCTGTGGGCAGAAGTATTTTCATTTACTACAGCTGTTCTTACCTCGACTATTGATGTCTTCAGGCCCTGGCCTCTGCTGCCATTGCACCCAAAAATTCAGCTTGCTACAGTGAATCTGTGGCTTAGAGGATTTTCCTTTATCTGATTTTAAGTAAAAGAAACCTAGCTCTGCCACTGCCACAAAGTTCTGACTGACCAAAATGTTGAGGAGATTGCCAGATGTCAGATGCTAGACAGCCACAAATTTGTTATCATAGAGTATTATTATTTTTCTCCGACAGTACAGTCAGCACATTCAGAGGATGCCATCAGAAATGGCTATTCTCCTCTGCCTTGCTGTCATTGTCACAGCTTTTGGCCTGAGCTGCTGCTGTCAGTTAGGGAAGGAAAATTCCACGATATGAGATAAAGCAGAGTTCTGTTACAGAATAAGGAAAATAACAGCTTTGATTGTTGTGATTGAAGATAAATTGTAGAGCTGGAATACTCTGCTGCTTTCCACAGAATCAGATTAAAAGAAAGATCATCTGGCAAAAAAGTAGTAGACTGGCAACTCTTGAGTAGATGGTGTTGATTTAATGCTGTTAAAAGTCACTCAAGAGAACAGAAACTTCAGATAAGACAGAAAAGAGACAAGTGCTTGTAATGAGTTGCTGCTTCATTTCTGAGTGGTTTGAAGCTTAAAAGTCACAAACTATTAAACTTCCAGGTGCTTTTCAAAGACAACTTCTTTCGCCAGAATTTAATATAAATTGTAGAAGAAAAGAAGTTCTCAGTAATAAGTATGTGAAGTAAATAAAAGGAGTATGCTGAACTTGTATACATAGGGATTATTAAAAAAAAAGAATAGACTACACAAAATAAAAAAGCATATCCTTCTTATTTACAATACATAACCTCTACACTGGCCTTGTATCTCATTCTTCCCAATGCAATTCTGCTTTAGCAGGGTTATTCAGGAAATAACAGCACTGAAAAAAGAAAGTGATGTATTGGTCTGTGAGTCATATAAAAAGTAATTTTGGCTTCAACATCTGACGCTTTTAGACACTTGAAAAGCCTCTGTAGCTTTATGGTGGCATTAAACCTAGCACAGGAACCTGAATGGGGGCTTTCTGAGACATTGTTTCTCTGAACAGGCTGAAGACTTTGGGGTAATTAAGGAAATATTGATCATGGCTCAAATCCTCAGCGGTATTTAGGTGCCAAATCCCCATTAAGTAAGATTTAAGTAAAGGGCCTAAATACCTTTGAAGACCTGATATATTTTTGTAAAGGGAGCCCTTACTTCTGTTTCCTGTTTCTACTTAAATTTTTAACCATAGAACCATAGAATTGTCTAGGTTGGAAGCGACCTTTAAGCCCCACCATTAACCTAACACTGCCAAAACCACCACTAAACCATGGTCCCTCAGCACCACACCTACCCATCTTTCAAATACCTCCAGGGATGGTGATTCCACCACTTCCCTGGGCAGCTTGTTCTAATGTTTGATAACACTTTCAGTGAAGAAATTTTTCCTAATATCCAATCTAAACCTCCCCTGGCGCAACTTGAGGCCATTTCGTCTTGTCTTATCATAGTTTAATGTTTCTCTCTGTGTGAGAAAGCATTTTACAATCACTTTGGTCTGCTTAGAATGACATCATCTTTGCCAATTTATTTATTTGCATGTGTGCTTGCAGGTTTGGGTTTTTTTTTTTAAATCATGCAGAATGTCTGAGTGATCGCAGATATCTTGGCCAGAAACAGAAAACAAGAAAAGCCTTGGTCCGCCTTTCCTAGTTAAGCAGTTCTTGTGTCCCAGAGGCAGGGAGAGAGGTTTTTTTGCATTTCTTCTCTGGGGGGCTGGGCTGGCCCCCTCCGTGCCGCTCTGCGTGGCTGCGGGACCAAAGGCAGCGCTGGGGGCGAGCGCTTCCTCAGCTCTCCCGGCTTCTCCCCCGGGGAAGGCTGCCAGTGGGCAAACTTCGGAGCACACTGAATTTGTGAACGTATTGCACCACTGAACCAAGGATGAAGCTACTGGGTTTTTTAATTCAATAATGTACTACTTATGTCTGTACTAATTGTGATCATTTTAATTCATTGTAATATTTTAATCCTCTGATATGAGCTCAGATTTAAGAAACCTTTTGGGAACAATGCAGGCAGAATACCAAAAAAAAGGAAGAAGGGAAAAACACAGTGTTGCATAAAACTTACAGGAGAAGCAGAATAATGCCCTGCAGCTGATTCAGCAGGCATTTTGACTTCAGAACAAGTTTTGGCAGGCAGCTTGAGCACCTAATAATCCTAAAACAATGTGTCCTGTTCCATTAAGAGGTGCCTCATGCCATCAGAGGCAGGGAGCTTGCAATACTGAGCACGGGAGGAACTGAACTTTCACTGGGGAAACTGAACTTTGAAAAGCAGAAAATCCAGTCCTCAGTTATACCAAGCCACAGAGCCAGTTTCTGCAGGTGTGGGCTACACATTCCTGCTTATTCAGGAAACACCTCGTCCTGCTTGGTATATTCACTCAGAAACTCGTGAAATATTATTTCCTTTTCTAAGTCTTTGGAACAGCCAACAAAAATAATCAGTTCTTTTTTTGCCTTATCTCAGCACACTGACAATAGCTTTTCAACAATAAAATGTTAGTGGAAACTGCAACCGAAAGAATCCACTCAAAAATATGTTCAGTTAGCTTTATAATAAAAACAAACAGTCAGAAAACTTTGAAGTACATGACATTTTTCTTTCTCATTTAGTTACAGATGTGACTTCATCTGCTAATAAAAGAAAAAATTTTTTCTCCCAAAATGCAACACGGAAATTTTTTCAGGTGTGCAATATTTTCTCTTGTCATTTTTAACATTATATTTGCTTTCTTTACCATTCTTTCTTTGAATTCTCGTGTACTTCATTGGGTTTTTTTACAAAAAGCATTATGAAAAGTATGAATTCTTGCCAATAAGAACTGCATTGAAAGTGTCAGTAAGAAAGTTAACAAGGCCAAAGATATCAGCACACAAAGTTCTGTTATAAATTTATGAAAATTGAAAATGTTGACAATTGCAAAATGTTTTGGGGTTTTGTTAAGGATTGTTTTTCAATTAATAACAATGATGTGCAAAATGTTTGGCCATCCTCACAGTGTTCCTAATGATACAGCCGTACGCTGACCTGAGATTCTCAAAGTAGTATTTTGTATGTCACAAAACATTTACAGGCAATTTATCCCAAAATGAAACAAACACCTGTTAGCAAAAGGGAGGTGAGATGCATGCAGTAAGCATTTAACTTTCTTAAGCAATACAAAAATACCATTATCTCTGCATATAAAAACCCTAAAGTAGAGGTTTGTAGGGAAGGACAATACCATTTATTCAACAAATTAATAAGAAAAAACTGACAAGGGCTTATGAGTCCTTCATGTCTGTAAAAGAACTAGCAAAATTCTTAGCTAAGTATAATCCTGTGCCTTTTTTTCCTCAGCTATATCCATTTGTCAGACCTCAGCCAAAGCTTCCTAAACTCTCCCATGCATTGGATTATCACAGCTATAAAAAAAAGAAAAGCATTACTTCTGAAGATCTCGTACTATAACACAGAAGAACAAGAGAGGACATAACATTTTTGACAAAAATGAGAATAGAGAGGTGTTAGTTCTAAGCAAAGAAGCATAGGACCAGTTTTATAAGGGAGTTTTAAAGGACTATATTTTATAAAGCTTAAAAAAGAGACTGTCATGGCCAAGAAAGAATTTCTCCAGGTATCAGACGCAACATCAGTGGAAGCACAAAGCTGAGAAAGGAGAAACCTGGTAGACCTGAATGTGCTTGTGGAGCTAGTGGGGATTGTGCTGGAAAAGAGCATGAAGTCAAAAAACAAAGTAGAGAATGTCACCAAACCCACAGGAGCAAATGTTAAGCTGAGTCTGCAGAAAGCCAGGTGAGGATCTAAAATAGAAAAGCACTTTATTCAGGGAAGCAGGTGAGTATAAATATACATTTATGCACTAAGTATAAAAAGCGGTAGATGCTTTGCATTAAACTAATGATTGTAAACTAAACTGAATTCCAATGCCACACACTCTCTTAAATAGAGTTATACGTTATGGACCAGCTATGGCTGTGTTTGTCGGATGCACTTCTGTTCCTAACACCAGCTGCACCAGATGACAAGTCTCTGTTCCCAACTCGCTTCCAGTGTAACCCAACTTGGGTCAGTCAAAAGCGGTTTGATGATGGACCTACTCTAGCAGTTCAACAAGTAAGAGGGTACGCAGCCTAGGTGTGCATCTCCAGGCAGGAGGAAAACAGAAGAACACAAGAGTGCAAGCATCAGGAGGGAGAGACCTAACCCACTGGGCCAGAAGAAACGCCCAATCAAGAGATCAAGAAATGCAAAAAACAGAGGAGTGTACTCTGCTGCAGTAAATCTATAGCAGCCTGGCTGGCTACTGAAATGATTGTGTTTTTATAGGCATGGGGATAGCAGGGGGGGAACAAATGGAAGCTCTAGGAGAGACCGGGAAGCAGAGGATGTCAGTTAGGCTGTGAGACTGTCAGTATGCACTTGTGTAACTGTTTTACCTGGTGGTGGTTTAACACCGCTGGGTTACTCGCAGCCTCCCATGGTCTCTGCGATGCACCGCGTGAATTCCATGCTGCTCTCTGGACATGCACTGCAGCTGTTGGCTTCTGGTGTTCTGTGGATGTGTCGTTTGATTTAATATTCCTTTTCCTTTCTTGGTTCTGTGTTTGGGAAAAAAAATATATAATTGTCTTCACCAACTTCTCTAATTATTTAAGGAAATTCTGAGGTCTCAAGTCATAATATTTGTGTCATCAAAAGCAGCTCCACAGGAAATAATGCAAAATCACAGCGCAAGTTTTTAATGGAAAGATAGCTGATCAAATTCAAATGTAAGAGAAGTCATGCTTAGGCCCAGAATACAGCTGAACACTCCAAAACACATAAACTGACCTCATAGGACCACAGGATAGCATCTTCCAAGCCAAAATCAGACCCACCGGTCTAATTAAAAATCTGAATTCTGCTCTCATATTGCTCTTTGACTATGATTTCAAGAGAAAGGAGATCGAATTGACAGACTTTGTAGCCCTTTCGTACCTGTTTCCTCTCTAATTCGTAGGAAAGATGTATAGCCACAACAGACAGTAAGATCACATACAGTCATACTGTAACGACACTTTTGGAATGGTTTCTGTGCTTCACCTGCATGTTACATTTTAGGTTCTGTACCAAGGATACAGGATTCATACACTTGCTTGAAGAAGAACTAGCTATTAAAAGCAAGCAAAGAAACAAAGTGAACACCACAGGATTTTTAGAAATATCAGACTTCACTGTGCCTAGAAATTTCAGAGCTTGTTTCAGTTTCAGCTCCCTGCTGTTTTTTAACAAAGGTAGCTGCCATGAAGACATTCACACATAGTCTCACTCAAACGCAATATTAATAATAAGAAGTTATATATTTTGGTTTGTTTTTTTTTTTTTTAAAAAAAAGGACTCCAATTATGACAAAATGACTGCAGGTTACCTTTTATTCCTATGAGGCACTTGTACTGATAAAGGAGTGCTGCACCTGCTCCCTAGTGCCCTGGGCACTGCAGTGGCCTTAGCGAGGAGAGTCCAGGGAGCAAGGTACACAAGGAGGTTCTCAGCAGGATCCTTTGGCAGGGCAGGGCAGGATGTACAAAAGTGCCAGTTTGTTTGTCTAGCCCTTTCCCTGAATTCACATACAGCTTAGGAGAAAAACGAAATTAACTTTTACATCAGCAGTAGGTCATAAAGACCATTTACCTTTCTCTTCATAATCACTTCTTCACCAGTATCATCTGCTCTCCGGCCTGTGTTTTCTGCTTTCATGATGCCTCCTCCTACGAGCGGACTGCAGATGTCCTGGAGTGGGGACTATCTTTCTGTTTTGCATCTGAGCAACAGAGTGGTCTTCTGGCACTTCCCAGTGTAAATGTTGTGACTGTAAATAACTGAAATTTCTCTAATGTTACAAGTTGTGAGCACATCAGTACGTTCCTTTTCTGATGGAAATGAATAACATAAAAAGAACAACCTAAACTCTCTGTTCTTAGAGGGATAAAAAAAGCAGTGAGAACAAGACCTGAGTCAAACTACCCTGTGGAGAAGATAAATATATATATATTTATATATATAAATTAATAATTATGTGTTTATATCTATATAAAGACTCCCTACTAGGTCTCTGAAGATGTAGCTCAATCTCACAACAACAGATTTACAGAACACAAGAAAAAGTGCTATAGTAAAGCCCATCCTCATAATGCTTCAAAGGAGAAGAACAAAGAGACAGAACAAACAAACGTCTTCTTTATTAGATGTTGAGTGACTTGAGTATGTTGTTTAGAGAAACCTGTTTGGAGAGAGAGATTTGAGTAGGGAAATGCTTGTGATAACAATAAAAGCATTACAATTTGAATTTGGTTCCAGCCAACAGAAGAACCAAGCAGGCTGGGCAGGATCTGAAGTGTGAACTGACTGTCCTAATGTAAGAAATGTATCATTTCTTTGATGCTTTACTCCTGGATGTTTTGGAAGCCAAGAAGCTCCTCATGACCATTTTTCAGGCTACAGAGAGCACTTGCATGCATAATACTGTCTTCACCTAAACAAACAGAAGTGTTTTCTTTTGTTGGTCTATTTTTTCAGTGGTGTTTACGATACACAAAGAAACAAGTGTCAAGTCCTTGATGTGTTAAATCCCAGTTCTTCTTCAATAACAGTTGAGATATTTGCTGCATTCAGGTGGTACTTCTGTAGTTCAGAAGATAATTTTTCAAAGAGTTGTAACATTTGAAAGCAGATTCTTCAAATCCTGGCTAATCAAAACTAGATTATATCATCAGAGTTAATGAAGCATTAAAGCATATTACTGAATAATAGAAAATTAAAAAAAAAAAAGCCAACAAAAAAAAAACCATTTTATTCATTTTACATTTATTCATGTAATAATTGCAGCTGTCACTGCTGGGTAGATGAAAGAGGGTTTTTGTTGCTGGCTATTTTACTTAGGGAATTCAGTTAGCTATTCAAATAAGCCAGCATCACTTTTCATGGCCCTATCTTCTCCCTCCCCCTGCCAGTTTACTATTTTATTTTTCTTATGATACTCTATCTTTGGTACACATTTTTTTTTCTGTAATTCCAGTGACGAAAGTTCTTATTCTTCAAATGTTCAAATAAAACCAAAACTGCTCACTAGACAAGCAAAATAAACAACACTTCCATTCTGAAGAAACTCCCTCTATAATCACAAGCCAGCAGTTGATATGAATATGATAAATGAGGACTGGTAGAAGTTATCCATTTCCTTGCGTCGGTTCTGTTATAGAGGTCATTGGTACAAAAGGTTGTTGTTCTGTCACATAACACTGCCTAATATTTATTCACTCATTGAATAGATACTGTTACATTCTGCTTTTACTAAATGCTTACATTATAAATTACAGGAATGACTTACAGGCAGATTCAGCTATTAATTCTGTGAACAAATCTGCCTCCATTCCTCTCCATCAAGCCTTTTTAACATTCTGTAGAGGTTTCTCTAATTTTCTATGTTGTTAGTTTCTTAAAAATGGAGTAATATTTTTTGTAAGGCATTTATTCATCTTCAGAGGGGTTTATTGACCCTTCAGACGGTCTTGGTGACTTAGGAGGGAAAACAACATTGAAAGAAAATATAGCTAAAATTAAATGTCCCCAAATGTAAAACAGAGTAAAGAGAAAGAGAAATGGATGATGCCAGTGATTACAGATGTCAGCAATGAAAACCTCCAGTCTTTCATGTTTGAGATTGGCTCCTCCTTTTCACTGAGTTTGATAGGGAGAAGAGCCTTGATTTAGGATATATTAGACCTGTCTTCCACCTAAAAACAGATAACAAGAAATAAAAACAATAACAGAAAAGTGAAAAACAAGCAAACAAAAGAAAAAACAGTGGCACTAGCACTGAAGCATAACTTTTGTTTCCAGAGAAGGTAGGAAAGTGTTCTTGTAAACCTTTCTCTCACCTTTGCCTTTGCACATTGGGATCCTCTAGAGACAGTGGGCACAGAGAGCCAGGGAAAAGCAGCAGGGAGTCAGCTACAGGAGCCTGCTTAAGTCAGCACAGATCACCCCATTACCAATTCAGCCTCCACATCCTGAGGCAATAGACACGAGAAAAGACGCTGTACTTGCCTTCTGGCATCTCTTTGGTGAGATGATCGAAACAGAAATGGATACAGATACATCTGAGGGAGGAAAATAAATACACTTTTTCCACTTGTAAAGCCTATTTCCAGCACAAAAGATCTAAAGAACAAGCTAGATAACTTTAGCTATTAACACAGAAAGTCAAATTTACATAGCCATGTAAACAAGAAATATAATCCTGAAATATAAAACCAATGGTGGTAGTGCACTAAGTGCTGCTTTTCTGTTTGTCAAATTCTTACACATTTGGTTTTCTCTTTTTCCTTTTAATATTATTATAGAATAGGGAATGAAACCACTAGAGAAGAGCTTCAGTATCATGAAAAATGGTGTGGAAACCAAAGGATAAAACAAGATTGTAGGTTATGATGGTAACACCCTACTGATATCTTTAAAAGCCGTGTTCTTCACATAATGTCAATTTAACTCTTACAGATATAAAAGTCCACTGTATCTTTTGGCATCTCTCACATTACAACTGCTACCAGTTGTTCTCAGTCAGTTACTCTGAACAATTGTCTCTGGGCAAGAGTATTTATTTCCATAGCATTACATCATGGGGTAAACACCATCCTTCCCATACAACAAACTGCAGAAGACGAGAGCTAAGTTGAAAGTCTTTTCCCAATGGGCAAAACTTGCATTACAAATGTGGAGATCAGGTTTTCACAAAAGCTGACCTATCAGCAAATTAAATTTTAAAAGCCTCAATGCTCAGATTTTATCTGATCGCTACAGCTAAGACAGTCTTACTTCAAAATAAATATTTCTCCTCAATTTGGTCTCTACTTCACATACTCCTCAGTTGCTTCCTCATTTTATCCTATGGAAGAATTTTTTCTAATCCTATGGAACTGAGGAAAAATTAACATATAAGTGTTCAAATAATCATAAGAAAGATTACCCTCTTAAATAAAAGGCACTTAAATATGACTTGCACATCACGTAAAGACATTGTTCACTGTCAAGGGAAAGTATCAAATTCTTTAACCTTTAAGGCTGAAATATATACCCTCTTTTGATTTAGAGTTGAATGAGGACATGGGAATATAAAACATGATCTAGGAGGACACTAGGATGACTAAATCCAAAAAGATGACTTAAAAAGGTTTGTTCACACTCACCTAGACCAAACTGGCAATGGATTGTCCTTGGAAGGCATATATGAGAGGCTGAGGGACAGCCATGCAGTGTGCACCCAAGAGCAGAGAGATGTGAGAAATCAGCCTTCTGGGTGTCCAAAGGCTTACAGACAATCAGAAAGGGAAATTTAAGCTCACAAACTGGAGGACTCTTGGCCTAAGCTTACTCTGCCTCTGTTCTGGACGGGAAATTCACTACACACCCTGAGACTGCAGCCAAGAAAATGCCTTGCCTCAAGAGCTGCATGGCCTGATCCTTCCCTGTCCCTGGAGGGAGCATCAGGGAAGCCTGGAGAAGGGTCAGTGCTGTGGACATGCTCTAATTACCCCGAGGAATCATCTCTCCAGACTCAGGGTCCTCAGAAACACTTATTTTTTGAAACAAAGCCTATAAAATGGGTGCTGTTGAATGAAACTCTGACTTAATGTCCAGTTAGAGAAGAGTAAACAAGTAATCAGACCTCCACCGCCTTCATCTGGAGCCCAGAAGGGTGGTTTAAATCCACAATCTCCATAGTATGCAAAGCAAGATCCGGGAGGTGAAGAAGCGGGAGCACAGTGGTTAAAGCATCCTTGTGCAAAGTGGGATCCTGAGATTCCTTCCTTCAGCACTGAAGCAGCTCTGCCATGGAAATAAAGATTCCAAAGTTATGGGAAATGTGCCTTGGAGACTGTGTAGCATCATTACTATAATCTCTGCTTTCATTTTTCCTTTTCAAAACTCTACAAGATCACACTGAAAGAGCTTATAAATCTGGAAGTGTACCGCTGCATCGGGACCTTACTAAAAGTACCTACAGGTATGACTAAACCCAGGAAAATGCACAGTTCTGATTAACTCAGGGTCACATTATTGTTCTTTTCAATTAGAAACTTCATTTCTAATACATTTACCAATTACAGTCAGAACACCTAAAAACTTGTATTAAATATAATGCCATATTACTTACTAGGACAGTCATTTTCTTTTGTTTCTAGTTTTTCATCAAATTCCTTTGTCATTCACAGCAGTTCCTGCTATTTTCTGACACTTTTCATATGTTATACACTGACACAGGTCAGCAGATTTTCTTGTAACCCAGAGGAAACTTCAGCTGAAGCCTGTGGTTCCTGATGCTCTGCTGCACCAGCAGCTTCAAACTGGAGGACTTCAGAAACAACATAGCACAAAGCTTGATTTCTGTCAGCAACAATACTTATATTTTATTTCCTCCTTCAAAATACAAAAGCAGGTGCTCCAGTTCAGCAAATGGTAGCAAAGGTAGCTAATAACACACACTGCACAATTGTCATGACTCGGTGGTGAAACAAGACCAAGTCCACAAATTCCAGGTTGTGAAAGTATAACAGTGAAATCTAAGCTAAAAAAAAAAAAATAATATATATATATATATACCAAGAGACTGTATAGTGATAAGAAAGCAATATCTTGGGATATTCAGAGCTAGCTAAATTTATTAATTTATTTTTTTTTAATTTACAATTCTTAGTTGTGTCTGTCACTAGATTGATTTGTAATTTGGCTTTCTGGGCATCCATTTGAAGTATGTTTTTAATGAGTCTACGTCTACTCTAATACAGAGAAGGGACTGGGTTTTTTTATACTGGTTTCTCTTGACAATAAAAGGCTATATTTCTCTATTGAAATCCAGTTTTTCTGAGTTATTCTGATGGTACAAGAGCTGAAACCAATTGCAAGGGGCCAACAGAAATCAGTCCCTGATCTAGAAGACCTGTTGGTCCATCATTGGAGCCTGCCCCTTGAGTCTCCTTCTTTTTAGTTCCTTTAGAGAAAAAGCTGGAAGGTAAGAGGAACCAGTGATATTAAGGGCATCACTCCAAGACACAATTTAGGGTGACTCAAGCCCAGAGGAGTGTTTTCCCTCTCCTCGCTGAGGATCAGAGCTAGCATGCAAAGAGGTCAGTACACAGCATCTACCTGAATCAACAAGCAACAATAAACTCCATGACACCACGTGCTCCCAGTAGCTGCCAAGTCTGCTAAGAACACTGCAAAAGGACAGAAAAGGTTTGGGGCTTTTTATAAATGTTCAGCTTTATGTTCACAGCCTCTAAATCACTCAAAATTCTGAAGTAATTCCTATGTAGAAATTCACTGAACATTTCGAATACTCTGTTTTCACAGTCATAAGAACCAATATCACTTGGACTGTAAGCTGCAGGATGCCAATATTTTCTTTATCTAGGGTTAAGTGGTGATTTTTGTGGGTCCTTCAGGGTATCTTGTCATCCCATAATTGTTATATGAATACCTGAATTTTCAGGTTGTTAGAAAAAATACAACTAAAGCTTCATTAGCTGTCTTCATAAAGAAATAATTAAAAATTCTATTTTATTCCACCCTAAGTGAAACATTTCAGTTTCAATAACTTCTGAAGAAAATCTATAAATGTTCACTATATATATCTATGTTTAGTTTTAGAATGTTGATTCAAAACAAAAAATCAAAATACTTAGTTAATAAACTGTCAAAATGAACTGTTTGTTTTTAGAAAATAATATTTATGGTGGTGTGGAGCTATTTGCCAAAGTTGGCAAAACATCACAAATAGCTGCCATCAATCAAAAAAATGCAATTTTTGATAAACTAGCTGTTTGTCTTTTTTTTCAAAAAAAAGTACCCAGTGCTGTTATGTACTGATTGCTTAAGCCTAAGGGTTAGAGGATTTTTTTTTTATATTTATTTCCTTTCCTTATTAGTGATACTGTTACCTGTGATATCGGCTCTTGGAATTGCTTTGGAGTCTGATGATCTGTATTGTGGGTGAGTTTTGCTTGAGCTTTGTACCCTATTAGTGCTTCAGAAAGTGGCAATGAATGCGTGTCTAGCTGAAGAATTTTTGTTCAAGAAAAAATTTCCTTTAGAGAAGTTTAAATACAAAGATTAATAGCTTTAGGTATGATTTCGTACATTATATTTATTCTCAGACAGTACTTTTCCCATCATATATGAATCACAGATACCTGTTCTTCATTCAGACAGGCTTTTGCTCCCCTCAGGGCTCAAATCCCAGTATCCTTTGTGGTTGCTACCCACAAGCTTATGCATATCATAATTATTGTGGATGGGATGAACCCAAATAACCCTCTCTTTAAGCAGATCAACTATTGATGACTTCCTGGAGATTCCAAACACACTCCCATTAAATATTAATTATAAAACAACTTATTACCCTACTGAGAGCAAGAAAAATACCTCCTCGGTGACCTCATGGATTCTGACGATAGCTAATTCAAGAGTTATGGGAAGCAGAGGAGCTCAATGGAGAACAAAGGAGCACAGGGAGGCACTACACAGAAATCCCCACAGCTGCAGTTTACTTTGCTGCTGTCAGCTGAGACCACTCTTCACTAATATATGTAAAGTCACCTGTATGCAAAGTCACCTATATATGTAAAGTTAAGGTCCCAAACATCTCCAAAGGGCTGAGCACTGGACTTCTGGATGTTTGGACAGTTATTCAATATTTAAATTGTCTTCCTTTCCTCTGTTCTTCAACCTTTTACCAAGACTCAGTCTTTTATTTTTCGTATACCGGAGACAAATGCAGCCCTGGGTAGTTCATGCTGTACAGCTGGCCAGAGTCCAGATTTTATTGTGAAATCTGCTGCTTTATCGAGAAACAAAAAGAATCAGCTGCCCACAAAATGGCAGTCTAAAAGCTTGGCCTGCTCCCTGTCCTGGAGGGTGCAGCCTCGCACACAAGCCCATCTTCCCCCGGTGGGGATGAAACACTGAGCTCACGCACAGAGCTGGTCAGCCCCTTCGTCCCACCCCATCTGCTGCATTTCCTCCTGGAGCCCAGGTCAAACCTCCCTCAGGCTTTTCCAGGTACAACAACATCAGCGAGTTTGATATCACAACAATCTCAAACTGTGATCAACACCTGGACGCCCCACTGTTTTCGTCTGATGTGGTATCAACGCCTCTTGTACGTGCCTCCTAAAGACAGCAGAGGGATCTGTAACGTTACGTTTTGCTGTGCTGAGGAGAGGGCTCCCACTGCGGGAGGAGACCAGGGTGCAGTGATCCCTGCTCGGCAAAAAAAGGGGCAAAGTGAAAATTAAAAATAGAGGAGGGGTGATAAATAAGCATTAGGCCTGAAGTGATTTTAATTCAGAGAAAATACAAAACGCAGCAGCACATCCATGTAGAGATGGTTTTGTATTTTCCTTGTACCCTCACTGAATGTATAGAGGGGGAAGTCAAGGGTTTGAGGAAAGCAAAAGTCTGCGAGCAACAGAAAAATGATCTGCTATAACAACAACTCATCTCTGAACTAGCAGAATTAGCCTCATGATAAATGCATCGCGACTACCTTAAGGGCTGCTGCACTACATCTGAGAAACAGTGCAGTTGGATATTTGAAGTTAATAAGCTTTTGTGGAACCTGGAGTTTGACTCCTCAGCAGTGACGCCAAATGCAGCAGCACTTAACAGTGGGTGCTTCCGACCCACTGGCACCAAGAGATGATGGTTAAAATTTCATTGTGTGTTTTCCAAACCTGCTATTTGATTAGTGCACTGGCTGAGCAATATTGAATGAAGCTTTAAGTGAATTTAAGATCCACTAGCTCAAACAAAAAGAGTCAAGCTATTCCAAAGTTATTTCCTAAAAATAAATGAAAACAACCAAAGATGTTTCCTCATCTTTGAAAGAGTCAGGGTAAAGTTCTCCTCAAAGATTCTAAAAATGACCATTTTTGTTTATCTGTCACCCAAACTGGACATAAAATTAGTAGTTTCCAAGTATTAGCTGCATGACCTAGACACCTGGTTTACATAAGGCATAAAAAATACAGGATCAACCATTAATATATGTATTTAGAAGACTTTAAAAGAGGTATGGTTAAAACATTTACTGGTAAACCAAGTGGGATGTGTTAAACAAGAAATTTATAGTGACCTGGTTGTGTAATCAATAGAAATGAATAAAAAATTGTGCTTGACAAAAAAACCATTCCGTCTAAGCCGGGATAGGATCAGATTTGTTACGGGTTCACTGGAACGTACTGTTTGCTCTTCTGGTAAAACATATCTCCCAGGCATATCAACCTGCAACGGCTGTGCAGGTACCTGTGCCCAAACAAAGCAAAAGACTCTAGTCCTGATGTTTTAAAAAGGCATACTGAAGCAGTAACATAGTAGAACCTATATTTAAAGTACATGCAAGGAGCAAGCTAAATAACAAGGATTACAGAAGCAACAAATTAAGAAACATTGGTAAGAAAAGCTAGAAGAATAGCAATGATTGGTAATTTTATTAACAAGCAAGGAAAATCTATCCCTTACACGGCTATGAAGGGCACAAAATATTCACCTCCTCTTTCAGTGGAAAAATGGAGGGTAACTGCAGTAAAATAAAAGCTTTGCCAATCAAACTGATCAGGAGCGAATAACCTAAATCAAATTGTCTTAGAGGAAACTGCTGAGAACCTTTCTCTCTGAACATACCCATCACTGTTCATAATTAACAAACATTTGAAAACTATAGAAATTTCAAAGGACTGGAGGAGTGCCAGGATTAAAAAACTGAATAAGAGCAGGGACTCTGGGATTTGTAGAGGACTTAGATGTCAATTTCTGGAAAAAGCATGGAACCAATTTGAGACTGTCAATTAAATTTAGAGACTATGGAAACATTCAGCATCAGTCAGCCTGATTTCATGGAAAGTAGGTCTCTTCAAATCATCTGTTCCCTTTTTATGTCAGGATTTCAGGTCTAAATGATATAGTCAAGTTATATTGTTATATATTTGAATTTCTCCTAAGCTCAGTACCATTCAGTTTCTGATTTTAGATCTCAAGATCTAAAAGACATTACAATGAATTAAAACTTGGTCCCTTGATGGATCGCAAAATGCAATTCATACTGAGAAAACAGTCAGGAATGGAGCTTTAGCCATAAGGCCACAGGGAATTGATTCTTGACCCCTATTTTTATCAGTAACTGAGCTAAAGCTACAAAAATTTTACTAGCACAGTAAGTAGTGCTCACACTCATAAGATCAAAGAGCATACTTAATAGCCAGGTTAGTGTTACAGGGAGACCTGAATCACTTGGTAAATGATCAGAAAGCAATAAAAGTGCATTTCATATGGTCAAACGTAACATAAGATAGCTGGGAACACAGAGTGCAGGTTGTACAAGTTTCTCTCTTGGGAATAAGTAATTCAGAAAGGGACTTAGAGGTCATCATAGGTAATTGCCTCAACATGGGATCACAGCACAAAGCTGTGGCAAGTTCTTGTACACTTTAAAAAGTGACTTCAAGGGGAGGAGGGAATGCTTGGATTTTTTCATCTTTCTGCACAGCACGGGCCATGAATTTCCTGCTATGATCATCTGGGCATATCTCTCCTAATCAGTTCCCTGCCATTGCAGAGGCCCCAAGCACTGCTCACACCTTGGTCTCTGTGGTCTCTTTGCCAGTGGCACACAACACTCAACTCTCCTGGTGACTGAACTTCACATTATTTAGGCCAACCATCCAGCAGCTTTGGATTCAGAAGCTCCTATGAAAAAATGTTACGAAAAAGTGGTTTGGATAAGGGGGATCAAACTGCGTCAGCAGAATCCAACCCTTCAGCCTTCCCAAGCTGGGTGAAAAGTCTTCATAAGGCCAACTGCACTAACACACCCAGAGTTTATCTAATCAAGGGCAGGGAGGGCCCCATAATACATTTTCCTCCGTGATATGGGGCTGCCTACGCATGGGGCCTCAAAGTGCTTGCCCCGCAGAGCATGCTGTGGGACATCCCTCTCCCGAGGAAGCTAAGTCTGAACTGCATAAGGGTTGGATGCAGTAAAGGGGGTACAGGTTGTCACCCCTTCAGTGAGATGAATCTTCCCAGCTTTAAACTCTAGAAATTGATGATATATTTTGTGCCAATATTTATTTCAGAAAATTATCTTTCTGCCAGGAATAGAAAACATCAGGCTGACAGCTCTACTCTCAGATTTCCAGAATTCATGCACGGATTTCTAAACTTGACTGCAAGTCAAAATATGTGGGCAAACCCTTAAGACCATGTTCCTTCTTTGTAGTACCCTTGTTTTTAATCATATTAACAATGAAAGCTCAGATTACTGTTCACATGTTTAAGAGCTTTCCTTCAGGAGTTGGTGTTTTGTATATTCAAAAGGCATAGAAACAGCATTTTCAGAACAGTGCTTTATTCATATGTCTCTTCTCTCAAGTATTTGCAAAAATAATTTTGTAGAACAAAAGACAGACTCGTAGTTCTCTGCCCTAATTCTAACTTCAGCTAATACCTACCAGAGCCCCAGCTGCTTCTGGGGAGAGGATGTTGCCTGTCTTGCTCACAACATATTCCTTCTGCTCTGCATTTCTGACCACTGAGAACCCATCCTACCCTTCTCCTAAAGACTTCATTTAGCCTCATGTTGAAACTTGGGAAAACTAAACGCCCAAGTTGGAGTTTAGTTTCGGGGATAGATGATGGGGATAGAGGATACTTCCCCACAGGGAGCCTTCCTGTCTTTCAATACTTGTGTCTATTCCCTACTTGTTTGATTTATCCTTTACCAGCTTATTTTCATATAAGTCCTTGAGGTCAGAAAGTGTAGTATGAAACAGGGAATCTATAAGCATGTAATTTAAATAAATAATTCCTGCAGCTCTCTCATTCTCTCTCTCTCCCTAAAAGGATTGCATTAAGTGTTGGATACTTGACATTTGTAGAAAGATCACAAGGTTGTTATTTTTTTGTTTTAATAAATCAGAAATTGAGACAATACAGGCAGATAGGACAGATAACTTGGTTTAGTCATTAGCAGAGACCACTAAAATGTGGTTCAATACATAAATCATTTTTGTCTGATCTTTATTTTTCTCCTAGGTCCCGAGTAAAGTGGTGATGATAAAACACCTAGAGTATTAAGAAGATGAATTAATTGATCTTCATCAAGGACTTATGCACTACAGAGATGAGGGTCTTAAAAATCATGCCAGATGGAGGTTGCTTGAGCTGGTGCAGAAGAATCACAGTCATGAGTCTTCCCCATTTCACAGAAAGGGGACCACTTGTTTCTTACAGATTACACAGAGGCTAATTTTGCTAGAGGACAAAACCTTTCAGGAAATCTGGAGTGTTCAGGGATTTAGTGCTACTGCCAGGACATGGGGCTGTGAAGAGAAGAATCTGGCTCCACTTCAATCCTTGGGAAATATCTCCACGACGATATTCTTGAGGTCATCTTGGAAACAAAATAAAACACTTGTTCTTTCAAAAATTCCCCTTTCTGGATGTTGGTTCTTGACTAGCTGAGTTTCAAGGCATACATCTTTATGTTTAATGAATGTGAAATTTACAAGTTCAATTCCGTAGCAGCAAGTTCGATTCCCCCGTTGTAAAGACTCTGAAGCAGGAATTGCTATGGATTTATGGGGTTTTTTGTCCACTTTAAGAAAAATGCATTGAGAACAATAGCTCGGTAGCTGATAAAGCAAATCTGTTGCTCCTGCTTCACTGTGTAAAGTAAAAGAGCTTTGAGAATCCAAAGCTTGCCTTTGCTACTGTCCATGGGTATTCTGGTAAATCTGCACAGACTTCACCTGAACGGTCTTCACCATCTCCACAGCCACAGGCAAACATCAACAGGGACCGACACTCAGTTTAAGCTCCACAGTTAAAACTGCCATCCACTTGAGACAGGCCAGCCTAGAAGATAAGCGATCTGTTTCTCATCTGTAGAAATATTTTGAGCCAGGAAATGCTTGTGACTCCTCTCTCAATTTCTTCAGTGATTTCCATTTTTGCTGCAGCTCTGTACTGTATTTGTGGAACACTGCTAGTCACGATGTTCAATCTGTGAAGATTTAAGAAACTGATACTATTGAGGTCCACATGACTTCAAGCAGGGTTACTTCAGAAATTATGTCGCATTTAAAGACTACAGGTTATGCCCAGAATAGTCAATTAATTAGCAAGACGACTCATAATGAACAATAACTAGATATTCATTCAAATCATGCTAACCGTAAGTTTAAAGTAAAGACAGAAGAATGCATGGAAGTTTAGAAAATGATAATATCCTATAACATATCCAAGTTGAAAGAAGGCAATTATATTCTATGATTTTGTTAAATTGCACAGTAATTTAAAAATGCAATTACATTTAAAATGAACAATTGAAAAGAATAATTATATTTCATTATGTCAGCTGGGTTGCTCAGATGAATGCTGTGTACTGCTGGATAGATACAGTGACATGGAATCCTGTAATGTGATAAATTTAAGAAAATCATGATTATCAGCCCTATATGCTGGGAGATATTTTATTACTGCTTCCAACAACTGACATATTTAAAATTAATTAATTGGAAATGAGAGAAAAAATGGGGGGGAAAAAGTAGCTGAAAAGGTAGCACTCATACCTCAAAACAGTTTTGCTCAACTTCAATTCATAAAGAAATGGAACTTTTTAGTATTTGATTACATAGCTAAAGATTAGTTGAGCTACTTTAAAATACCATCTTTTGCTAAAGCGCCTATTCTCCAGCCCTTTGATCATCTTCGCGGCCCTCCTTTGGACCCTCTCCCATCTGTCTGCATCTTTCTTGAATTCTGGGGACATAGTTCTCCATGTGCAGCCTGAAAAGCACAGAATAGAGTGTCTCTTACCGTAATGCCCCTGTGGATGCAGCCCAGGATCCAATTTGCCTTTGTTGCTGCAGTAGCGCAGTGCTGTCTCATGTTCACCTTGTTGTCCACCAGGACCCCCAGGTCCCTTTCAGCAAGGCTGCTCCCCAGCCTCACAGGTTGTACTGGGCTCCTTGGTTATGTCATCCCAGGCATGGGACTTTGCACTTGTCTTTATTAAACTTCATACTGTTCTTACTAGCTCACTCTTCCAGCCTGTCCAAGTCTCTCTGTAAGATGGCTCTCCCTTCTGATGCGTTCACCTCACCACCTTCAGCAAACTTGGTGAGGGTGCTTTCAAACCCATCATCCAGATCAATTATGAAGGTGTTGAACACTGTGGGAGCCCGTATTGGTCCCTGGTGTATCCCACTTGTGACTGTCTGCCAGCCTGAGGAAAAAAACATTGATTACCACCCTCTGAGTGCAGCAAGTGAGCCAACTTCCTACCCATTTGTCAGACCACCCATCCAATCTGTATCATGTCAGTTTGTCCAGGAGAAGGTTGTGGGAAACAGTGTGGAACGGAAGCCCAGGCAAACAATATCTACTGTTTTCCCCATGTTGACAGAAAATGTTATTTTGTTGTAGAAGGTGATCAGGTTAGTCAGGCGATTTCTGGATTTCAATTATTTTCTAAACCAACAATGGCTTCACAGAGCACTAAAATGTGGGAAATAAAAGTTCCAAATAATATTTTATTATAAAGATTTAAAGATTATAAAGAACAAAAAGGTCTGAGGAAAGAAAAATGCACCCACCCCATCCCCCTTCTAACTGAGCACTAGCGTGAAGATGAAAACTCAGAATTAGAGAGCCAAGCCAGGACTATGTGGGAAACCAGCTCTCCTGCATCTCTTTTTCAGGGTATTTTTTAATCTCTCATGATGAGCCCATCAATCCAAGTTCAACAAGAAGTAGCTACTGCTCTTCTGTTTGTTGCAGGTTTTGTAAGGAAACAGAACTGACTGCCTAATAAGGGACACTTGGGTTTCTGGTTTACGTGTGGTTCATTCAGGCAGAGGTTCGTGCCACTTCATTAACGGGTTACAGCCCTTTTTCCAAGCTAACAAGCTATACTCCAATTTATACTTTTTCTGGTATTGCAGACTTTTCTGTGTGACTTCTCCTGCCAGTCTTTAGCAACTGAATAGCACAGGATGCATGGCTGGAAGAAAGCAAGAAAGGTTATGACATTTCTCCATCCTATACAGGATTTCTAGCTGCTGTTTCAGGTCCATGGTCTGAATAGCAACCAGGATAAAGCTGGCATATCTCATGCTGGTATGTAGAGAATAAGGAAAAAGAAAAGGCATGTATGCACATACAGACTTGCACAGTTTCCTAACATATGTTTCAGTCTTAGTTAGCATTTGGGAAGTTTCTTCCCCAGTAAACAATCTCTTAGTTATACAAGGCAAATATAGGGCAAAGTTATCCTCAACTTCACTAAGTTAGAATGAAGTTGTGTGACGTAAAAATTAAGTGAGCCTTTCGAAATGTTTGTAAATCCCGAAGTGCTGGCAGGAGCTGTTTTCTGGATACATTTCTTTTTGGAATTATCCCTTTTTATATTTGAAATCCTTCACAATTATGTTAATTTACACTCATTATGCATCATAGCATTTTGGGAAATTTTCTGTTTAAATGCTCATCATTCTCAAACTTCAGCCTTACATCACTGTAATGTCTAGTTTATGCAAGGGTGTTTTATTAATCACAACACACACCATCAGTTAGAAAGTATGACCTATTAACCAAGCAATTGTGCCATTAAATTTATGTCATACTTGTTAGTTTTAGGGTTGATGTTTTCTTTGGAACTTCCAGATGCCATTCGGTTTAATGAGTTAGACTTTCAGTCTGCCCAGCCTTCAAGAATTGCAAGTAGCATTAAAAATTCAAGCCATCTCCTGTCAAAAGAGCTCATTTTAATAAAAATAATATCATCTTATATTTGATGTAATACTAATGGAAAGAGCTTCCAATGTGCTTTGTAGGGATGACCCAAATATTATTAGAAAACAATAGAAATTATACATTATCTCCTTCACATGCTTTAAAGAATCACTAGAAAGAGGAATTGAGCAAATAGATAAGAAATTCATAATATAGTATTTCAAATATGCTCCAATTTAGCCTCTAAATTACTGCTTATAGAATCATTCACATGCCCATAAATATCCACCTTGTTGAAAACAGACTGTGTGGTGAAAGAATAAAATTCCACTCCCAAACACACAGTTAGAGCTAAGGTCAACCTGCAGGTATTTCAATCTCATTAATGGACAAAAAGTGTGTAAGTCAGTTTTTAGTTTCTCAACCACATTGAAAGAACTTGGGGAAAGATCTTGCGGTTGCATAAATACCTGTATTTGCCACGTGAGACAAAATGAGGATGAGTCTGGCTGCCTTTCACAGGTCTGAGAGATCTGTCTCTCTCCTTCTGACCCCTCACTTCATGGTCTCTTCTGCCTGATCTGTTTGCCTTTCACCTTCCCGGTGATTCTGCTTTCCAGGGAGAAATGGAAATAATGGCATTGCCCAAGATAGTCAGGGTTTTAAGACACAACATTTCTGCTAAATAACATTCCCCTTTATGGAAATGCTGGTAGTGATTAGAAGTTTTGCATAACTTTTTAAGAATTCCGAGAAGCCTTTAAAGTTAATACTGTTTATTTACCATCCCAAAAGTTCTAAATCAGAAACAAATTTTTCCTAAAGAGGTATTTCAAATTTGAGGTACTGGGCTCAGATCTGTTCTCAGTAACTGAAGGAAAAATCCCCGAGGCTGACTGACTTCAAGTTTGCACCACTACCAAGAACAGATTTGTTTGATGTAAAGAAATCAGTCATCAATTCTGTGAAGTCTCATTAGGCGCAATTCAGAGCATACTTGACCCATACTTTCTGAAGTATGCTATTATGGTGCAACACACAACTTAGCTACAGACCAGATGTGCCTGTTGTGACAGAGCCAGCAGTCCGCTGAAGAAAACTCACCTCCTGTGGCATTTAATTTACGCCATCCGGATGTCAGTTCAGGATTCCTTCTCAAAGAGTCTACATTTTCAAGTGATTTTTGTTTCTAGTAGCTCTAGGGAGAGAGTGTTCCTAATCTAAATACATTTTTTTGTTCAGAATTTCACCTAAGCCAGCTGAATTTTCATTCCAATCTATTGTTCCTAGTTATGCTTCATTGTAGCATTGTAAATAATTCTTCATACTTCTTGATATTAATACATTTGCAGTTGCATTTCCACTTCTTCTATGATATTTAAAAACTCTTGGATACCAAAATTCAATCTTAAACAAAAGCAGTGGACATATTTTCATTGTTCCAGATCAGTCCCTTTTTCTAACAGGGGACAGTAGCTGATGCTTGTGGAAGAATAAGATACATACAGTATGACCCTTCCCTTGACAGATGACAGCAATCAGTAGTTCAGAGACTCCTCAAGCTGGAAGTTAGCTCTGGGCCAGCTTTTATTCATGAATATGCCTAATGCCTTTTTGAACCAATTTATAGTTTTGACCTCCTCACAAATTCAGAGCCATCATTTAAATTACATATGAAGGGGAAAAAATGCTTTCATACATTTAAAGTGCTGCTTTTATTATTTCACTAAGTCTCCTTGTGGCACAGAACAACCACTTCTTTATGCTGTTTACGTGTGTTACAGACCTTCATCGTATACACTGCCTTTTCTCAAAATTACAAAGTCCCAGTTGTAGGGAAGATTTACATACTTTGATCATTTTCTTGCCTTCCTCTGCACCTTTTTAAGATGGGAGGGCCAGAACACATACAGTAAAAAAATCAGTTCTGTTTCCCAAACTCTTTCCCAGTTCTACCAATTTTATTTTCTCAGAGCTTCTGTGCGGACTGCAATAATGCATTAGTTGTTACACACCCTGGAATTAAAATGCATCATGCAAGAGACAAACAAGGAAATTTCAAGCCAGAGAAAGCAGAGGAAAGGTGTCAAAACATTGAAAGCCTCTCAGCGCCAGGGACAGTAAAGTGACAACAACATGGAAATTACAATTATTCAGGGCCAGAGTTCCCCTCAGCAGCATTAAGGATGCGTTACAGCTGTGAAGAGCTGTGGATATGGCTTCTCAAGAACTGAGAGACAGTGGAAAGGAATAAATTAGTAGTTTCCACACTCAGCTGGAATAGAAACCTTACAAATAAACATTGAAAACCATGAATCATGCGACCTTACAAAAATTACTAAGCCTGTAAGCCTGCAAGTCTAAGGAAACTCGTTGACAGCAAACTGCTGCTTCGCTTACAACAGCCCTGCTCACAGCACTATGGTTACTCACAAGCACAAAACTTTGCAGCATCAGGCCACAAGTTCTAGATCACCTAGATCAGCAAGAACTGAAGTACAAAAAGGATTTATCCTACTGCTGCAAGGTGGTGTACCGGCATTTGAGTCAGCCCACTGACATCACCACCAGGAGGACTTGGTTTCTAACCCATATTGAGTAACCTGTAAGGTAATAGTTTATCTATTCAGTTCACTGAGTGGGTTGGGACTTATATGCTTGGTCACATCCTGCTTTACTAACGTCACATATAGTTACGTGGGATTATGGCCTGTGATTTATGCCTTGTGCCTGGCTGCAGAACATGCACCTTTGCTCAGCACCCGCCACCCATCACAGAGCAGAGCCCCAAAGGGTTCCCTGCCTTACACCGACGTTCACATTCCTCCTCCAGCGGGGAAAAGGGTGCCAGACTGTTAGAAACCTGTTTGTACACACGCTGTCTTAAAAGAGAAAACGGTGTAAGAAAGTAGGTAAAACTAAAACCATTTGCAAAGATAAATGTGAAGTCATTCACTAAATTATCTGCTACAGGAGCGTATTATACCATGCCACTCACCAGAAGAAAAGGATGACTCAGAAAAATAATTTCCAATTATTTTTTCCCTCTAGAAAGGAAAGAAAAAAAAACCAACCAACAAAAATCCCATCTTAAAATAATGGAATTTTGCTGCAATATCAATATTCCCAGTGCTATTAGAATTTTATCCTAAGCAACATGATATTCTATGCTTTTCTTAAAGCTCCCAGAATCTCAGAAAAATCTCAAAAAATCTTAATTTGTGTTGAATAAAAAAGAAAATAAATTCACTTTTTCCAGGTCTTTCTGTCCAAAAATGCTTGTAAATCTGATCCCTAGATTTGCAAGGTGCAACAGGGCCTAGCAGGAAGATAAATCAAGGAAGCCAGGGCCCATTTCTCTAAGTGATATTTTTAAGCTTCCTGCTCCCCAATTCTGTTTTCTCCGCATTCCTGATCTTGTGACATTTGGCAAGGCAAAGCCTGAAAATTCTATTATTAGTCAGGGAGAAAATGCAGCAAATGGCTTAGCTTCCACATTCCCGTTCTCTTTCAGAGCGGTGTTATCCCACAGCTCACCTCCTTGCGAGGTGGCGGAAGAAATCCTGTGTTTTGAAACCGGTGGTGAGATGGCAACCAGGCAGAGGGACGGAGTGCGTGCCAGAGGGAGGAAGGAGAGAAAAGGGTAGAGCAATATAAAGGATGCTCTGGAAGAAGCCTGACTTACTTGCAATAGGTTGGACTGAGGTTTTGCAAGCATCAGAAGAAGATTTCTGAGAAATAGCATCTAGAGCATGATTAGAGGCCTCTCGCTAAAACTGCATTTCTAGCACTGCTTTTGTCTCTGATAGATCAGCCACAGAAAGTGCAATTGTGTTTTGTCTGACCTGTCACAGAGAGTGAGCCCTTCAGGGCTCGTGTACTGACAGCTAGAGGAAAAACAAAGGCAGAAATACCTCTTTCTCAACAATATTGCAATAATCCTTATTGGTTTGTTTCTCATCAGGTCTTCTCTCCTTTTTTTCTTCTCCTGTTTTCATATTTGCTGATATAGGTTTCATAGGTTAAAAAGGAAACTGTTGCAGGAAATCCATCCTGTCAAAGAAAACGCAGTGTAACATACAGTACTGCAAAAGGAAAGAGGAAAAGATGATGGTTGTGTAAAGCAAATATGACTACATAAAAGAAAAATATTTCTATGAGAAGTATACAAGAGGAAAAAAATACTTCTGCAAGAACATACAAATAATAGGACATTTTGCTTCATTGGAGAGATGTATAAGCACCTCAAAAAAACCCCAAAACCAACCAACCCACAACAAACAACGGACTATTTTAGATTTTATGCTAAAATATATCAGAAAAGTCCTGTGGCAAAGCTTTGTCTCCACTGAAATATATAAAGAAGTTGCTGTTGACTCAGTGGAATTCAATTTAACTCTAAGAGGTTGCTGTTGACTCAGTGGAATTTAATTTAACTCTTCATGTTTATGATTTTCTGTGATTGTTGGGAAATCCTTGGTGCTGTTCTTCCACTCCATAGAATTGAGATGTATGAGAAGATCTTGCTCTCTGCCAGTTCTACACTTTGTCCAGGTCAGCGCAACCTCTCCTGCATCATTTAATGTCATTCACATGAGTAATCCCATTGTATCTAAGGAGAGTACTTTGTGCACCAGGTAAGCACTGATATAAATGTTTCCTGCTTAAGAAGATATTTGCACAGCAGAGTTGAATATGGAAAACACATTTCACTGTTAAGACATTTGTACCAGCTAAATATTAGATGAAAAGGAATTCTGTCCATTCAGGCATCATTTCCACCCAGCTTTTTAATGGGAAATACACTTCAGAATTACAAATTAGCCATCTCACTATGCAACGACTTTGGTTTTCATGGTATAGGCACACAATGGCCACTTACATATTTGACTTAAATATGTTCCTTTACAAGAAGCCTGAAATATTGGAGCTTCTCTCTGCATTGAATTTCCACTGAACATATATAACTTTGGCCCCTTACTGATAAGTATTTCAAGGGATGTTCTTACTGTCATTATTTCAGAAAAGGAAGACAAATAATTGTAGGTGACATACCTGTCACAAGGAACTGTATCTAAGCAACAGGGTTTTCTTCTACAGGAAATCACTGTTATGATTACTGCCACTTTCAGATTTAAATGTAAGAGTCATCCTTGACTTTCCTTTAGCTCATCAGAAAAAAAAGCAAACAAATAAAATACCATAAAGCTGTTTCCCTCAAATTAGAAGAGCCCAGCATTTCTGTTCTAACCACTGAAGGTAATTTATGATCCTATATACTTGAGACATTTGTGGGAGGTGGAATAAAAGGATGCATTTTATAGAAATACCAGTGAAAGTTTTAACAGGTCTTTTTGTTGAATCCAAGTCTTGATCTTAAAAACAAGTAGACAACCACCACCTCCCCCCCCTTCCCTCCCCCCAGAAAAACCCCAACCAACCGAAAAAGAAAAAACCCAGAACTGCCAAATGCTGTTCTATTTGCCTGGGAATGAGCTAACATGAGGATTAATTATTTGCCTGTTGTTTTTCAGCAAACTTTTTTGTCATAGTTCCCTGTCTTCCTTTTTTTTTTTCTGGCAAAAGCTATCAGCAGCTCATAACATTTCCAAAACACGCTGAAATATTGACTATGACTTTTTCCAGTTCTTCACTCATTGCCAGTGATTATCTACCCCAAAGGAAAAACCTTTTGAAAAATACTGTCCTTTGGAAACATATTTTCCTGTCCTAGGACTGTTTTAAACAACACATTCCTCTCCTTTCTCTGAATTTGCCAGATTTAGAGCTGTTACAGTTCAGAAGGAGTACTCACTTAAACTATTACTTTCTCATCATTGGTTCTTTGTTAAAAGAAGGAATGTTATGCATGACATTGGTGTCTTTTCAGCCCCTACATTTTAAAATTCTAAATTTAAAAAACAAAGCAAATAAAAATCAAAGGGCCAGTTTTAAAGCTAAGATTGTCTCGAAACTGTTCATGTAGAACTAAGCAAACCAAATAAGTATTATTACAGATAAAAGAATCATCCTAAAGTTCAAGTTGCAGAAGGTAATAAAAAGGAAACAGGACATAGTATTATCTTTGGATTACCTGTGATTCACTAACATTTTACCACAGCGGATATCCTTACAGACATAATTTGCCTTCATACTACTTCAACAGCAACTACTGTGCATACAATGTTCATAAATCACAGTGAAAATGCATTGTTAGAGCAGGGAAAACTCTGCATTATAAAGATAATTCTGCTGTAAGAATCCCAAATCAGACTTGTTCTCTCTTATTTCTGTAAATACTTCTAAATATTCAAGTTGCTACTACAAAGCACACACATTGAAGAAATCTGAAAATTAATGAAAAAGCATCAACATTAGAGTAAAAGCAAGCAAAAGATAATGAAGTCAAGATATTGAAAACATTTTAGAACTAACATTTTGCAGAACAAAAGAAATATTAGCTGAATTTTCAGTGAAATCAAAAATTTCAGTGAGAAAATTCTTCACAAAGAATACACAGCTAAAGGTTTTGTCAGTTTTTCCACTACAAATTAAAATACAGACTTAGAAGACTTTTTTTTTAAATTATTATTTCCAGAAGGTTGGACATAGTTACATGGATTACTTTTAAGCCCATACTATTTTCTACTCACTCTGTCTCTTGATTCAAAATATCAGTAAGTCAAAAAATTGCTTGAATTTCTTAATAAATGGCATGAATATTACCAATGCTAAACGAGATCAATTAATATCAATAGCATTTGGAGGAGTATTTTCATCTTGTAAGTGCTAGTTTTCTCCACTTTACTGATATTGTGACATTTTAGTATTTTTGTTCCACGATTTGGAAGAAAAACATTTGTTCAAAATTTCTCCCAAAATGTAAATTTGAAATATTTCTTCTTGAAAATATGTGTATGTTAGATGTCTTGTGAGAACTTTCTTTGAAAAACTCATTCCCCAAACCGGAAAAATCCCATGTGGAAATTTCATTAAGATCTTAACTGAGCTCCAAAAAAATGGTTAGTTTTGTCAAAACAGCATTTTCTGATGCATGTCTGTACCAAACGGCACCTTCTGCACTGCTACAGTGTTTATCTCTGTTATGGGATGTCTTAGGCCCTTCATTTACAGAAGGACCTATTAAGGTCGATACAGGACACACACATGCAAGTGTCCCTCACTGAAAGAGTTTATAAGTTGAAGAATGTTTTGGAGGAAATGGTCTCATCCCAGTTTTAGAGTTAAAAACAAAGACTAAGCTGTCAAAGATAACACAGGAAGTCTGAGGCAGGATCAGGACTGAGACACACATTTCCTAAGTGCCAATGCAGATCTTTGTACCACTAGGGTAAGTTTCTGTCCCACAGACATACAGTCAGAGATGCTTATCCTGGTACACAAACTTCATTTATAAATTCAACCAATCTTTAATATAGAATTAGGTCTGTGATGAAGAACTAACAATGCTTACTGTATACTATCTTGCAATAAAGAGAGCCAAAGTTAAAAGCCTGTATTTTATTTACTGTAAATACAGATTTAAGTTTCAACAAAAATAATTGCCCATAAGGATGGCACTGTGTTTGTAGCCGAGTGACCTTTCTCCAGGAATGTGAAGAAAGATTCATACTGCACTTCAGCCCCTGCATGTTATTCCATCTTTAACTCTCCTCCATGGCCCAGCACAGAAAGCGCTGAATGCTTGTCTTATCTGTGATATGCTGACATTTCCAACCCAATGAAACTGTAGGTGTTGTTCTCACACTACGTTCATCCAAACCTTCAGATTTCACTACAGGCAAACCTGTTCCAAGATGTTGCCTGCAGCACTATGCGAACTTGCTGTCAACTCAATTTATTTATGGATGATGGTTGAGTTTTATTCTCTTGAGGTCACTATTTGCTACATGTACATGTGTGGATAAAGATCTGCATAACTAAGCTGACACATTACTAACACTTTACAGAACTTTTGTACTTCTGAGAATTATTGTCTTCAGAATTACAATGCCAAATCAGTCATTGGCTTTAAAAATATACACTTGTAAAAGTAGTAACAACTAAAGTTCCATCTTTTACTATTTAGATTTGTGTTTTTCACAAATCAGATCGGTGTTTTTCACTGGACTATGGAGCCTTAACCCATAGATACCCATTTTGGATACAGTCATCCTTTGGTAGTATGAGACAAAACAACAAACTGCTGGGTCAAAAGGCCTGGAAAGGGTCATTGTCCTAAGTGCTGACTCAGCGTGAAAGCTGCACAGCCCTTATAGGGGCTATACAGGAATATCCTAGTTTCACATAGCTGTGCAATAAGTGACCAGAGAGTCACACGATAGAGCAGTAAATGACATCACATCACAATACTCAGCATTCTGACCTCAGGTATGAGTCACAGCAATTTAGGCGGTTTGCTGTGCTAATGGAAGAAGCTATGAAATCATTAGTGGATTCAGACACAGCCACAGTCTAAGTGGCAGTGCCCTGTCATGGCCTTCCTGGCCACACTGTCACCTGCCAGCCTGTCTCAACTGCTTTTATCTTCCTGTAATGGTCTGCAAGTTTTGAAGCAGCTGGTCATTCACTTTGCTTTTCTTTCCTATGTTTATTTTGTTTTGCCCTGGCTTTGGTCTTCAACTGAAATTTAGTAACAAACTGTGCTACCAGGAGGGTAGTCACAGTTGCATGAGTCACCACACTTATTTTAGCAATAACTTCTCCACCGCAGAACCTGAACTAGAGGCTGACCCTCTACCATGGGAAATAATGCCAAGTTCCAATGGATCATGTTCATTCACACAGTCAATAAATTAAACCTTTCTAAGCCTCGACTACAGCAATATTCCACGTGCAGACCGTTAGCCACGATAGGTAGGTCTTCTCACCTTCAGGGGGTCAGCACACTCACAAGTATACATCATCCTACTTGGAGGGCTAACAATGCAATCACCATCTTTGGCAGAAGCCAAAGAGCCTGAAAAACTACCTGGAGAGTACCTATCTAGGTAATAATTGATATAAAATTATCAAGAAGGTGCTGAGATTTTATTGTGTGCTTCACATACTCTATAGACAAACAGACTTCAGCCATCAAAGCTGCAAAATAGGGCAACAAGGATGATTCAAGGACTGGAGCATCTCCCTTATGAAGAAAGGCTGACAGAGCCGGGATTCTTTAGCCTGGAGAAGAGAAGGCTGAGGGGAGACCTTATCAATGCTTATAAGTATCTGAAGGGTGGGTTGAAGGAGGAGGGAGGCAGACGCTTTTCAGTGGTTGCCAGTGAGAGGACGAGGGGCAACGGGCACAAGCTGGAACATAGGAGGTTCCACTCAAATATGAGAAGAAACTTCTTTAGGGTGAGGGTGACAGAGCCCTGGAACAGGCTGCCCAGGGAGGTTGTGGAGTCCCCTTCTTTGGAGATTTTCAAGACCCTCCTGGATGCAGTCCTGAGTAACATGCTCTGACATGCTCTGGGCAATCCTGCTTCGGCAGGGGAGTTGGACTAGATGATCTTTATGGTCCCTTCCAACTCTAAAAAATTCAGTGAAATTCAGTGAAATTTTAGACATAACCAACGTGTCAATTTGAAATACTGAATTAATTCATCTACTGTATTGTTCACAGCAGTTAGCATCCCTTCAGACTTGTGTTTAATACTGTGTCTAAGCTTTGAACAAAACAACAGTCCTGTTGAATGCCATGCTGCTTTAAATTTCTCACTGCTTTGGTATCAGAAATGAAATAGCTATAAACTAAATCCTGGTAGGATTAGCGGACGTAGGGCAATGTTCTCCGTAATTTTGAAATCTATAACAAGCTTGAATTTTCAATACTTACAGATAAATTAACAAAGTACAAATCAAAGAAAATCTATAGTTTATATACACATTACATTTGATCGTTAGTAATGACAGAAAATATTTTATATGTTATAGTAGTAAAATTGACTTATACACTCTAGTTCTGCAGTCCAGTAAGGAATTGATAAATGTTTTCAGATAGAAAGATGAATTGATAAGGAAATGTGAATCTAAGCCTTTGTATAGTATCACATAAACTTATGTAAAAGTCTGTCTCTATATTCTTTGATCTTTAGGGTTAAATAGATCCCAAAACCTCAAGTTTTTTATTCCATGGTGCTATGGACTAGTTGCAATTACATTAGGTCATTTTCCCACTTAAAGAAATATTTCAAGACTTCAAAAACTTTTTGATGCTTGAGGGCAAAATAAAAGTCTTCTGATGAGAAAAAACAAATCCTAAGAAAAACAAATAAATAAAAAAAGATCCATAATCCAAAATAACCAGTAGGCTATTTGCTCGGATGCTGATATTGGAAAGCAGAGTTCATGTTGCTACTGTATTTGACCCAGCTCAGAGCCTTGAGTATTGCTCTCTCATAAAGCTAATACGGACTTCAGAAAAGATGATTTCCCTGTTTTCCAGGGCACGAGACATTTCATCAGAACTTCCTAGACAGTTACAGTAAAGTAGTTTTACATTTACATTGTCACAAAACAAAAAGTCAACTCAGATTACCATGTTCTGTGCTATGCTTGATTTTTGTTTTGTTTAAAGGAGGCCCTTGCTGTGCCCTAAATTACCTTCATGGCAACTTTTATGCAGGACAAAGATTTCTGCAGATCAGGACTCACAGTGACAAAGCAAACCAACATACAGGAAACCGACTGGGGGAAATCATGATTCTGTGGGATGTTTGTCTTGGTTTCCCTTTGTGTGTTCCGCTTCGGACGGCAGAACAGAGTTCGGGGGAAAGTAGGTCGAGAGCTTTCTGCATTGGGGGGGGTTGAGAATTCTCAAAAGAGAGGAGGGCAAGACAAAGGCACCAGTTGTCAATTTATCTGAATTCAAGTGTGTTCCTTACTTGAAAATGGAACTTGGTAGAGAGGCATAAACCTCACAGAGGTTTTGCAGAAATCATTAGAGTAAATCAAGAGACTGGTATCTGCAGACTTAATCCTGAAATTCCTTTTACCGTTGATTTCATGAGCACGGGATTGTGCAAAGGGATCCAAGGTTCCAGTAAGCTCCACTCACTGAAGGGCAAGGGAACTTAGTAGTAACACTGTGTGTACCCCCAGCCTCTGCAGAAGCACGTGGAAAACTGATTTATGCACCAGATGCATAGAGGGCACTGGCCAGGGGGAGAGGTGAGGTGAGAAGACAAGAGATCAGTAGGGAACTTGGGAAGGGCTGTCAGAGATATGTGAGCTTTTGGGGGCAAGAATGAGATGGGAGCCCAGGAGAGGATAATGAGGCTTTAGGGCAGTAAAAGTAATGGTGGTGGAATTCATGGAGAAATACAGGGAAGAGAGCAGACTGAACAGCACAGTCTGTGCTATCAGACCAAAGGTCCATCCAGCCCAGTGTCCTGCTTCCAAAATTGGCTAAAGCATGTGTCTAGGATCTTGAGAACAGAGAGGGGAGTGTGATATTTCTTCACACATGCGCAAACACCAACACTTGTGCCTCAGGGGACTGAGGTAGCTGCGAGTGAGAAAGATTCTCTCTGAACTGCTCTCTTTCTAAGAATTGTCCCACTTTGGGACACAATCCTCATTTCAGGATCCTGATTTCCTCCATATGCCTGTTTACAGCAACCATGTCCCAACCTCCTCTGCCTGTGCTTAAAGCTGCCCTTTTCCTTTGCCATTTCTCTGAGGGACTGCATTCATGTGTAAAACTGGCCAAAGGCTGCCAAAAAAACCCTAGCCTTTCTTTGCTAGCCATAAGAAATGTAGTCCTTTACTTTGCTTGCCCTGAACAGCTGAAGAAGTATAAATATAAAGCAAACATTAAAAGAACAAACATCTCAGGATGCATTGTGGCATCTTGAAAAGAAGGGAGACCACAGGGCATTTCTGCCTAATGAGACTGACCATCACAGTGCCAGCCATCACATGCAGTCCCCACCTCCCAAAGGTACTGAGCAGTTACCAGGGCTCAGCTGAACATTCTGGGGTTTCATTTTAGCCAGAAGCCAGAAATTTCTGCAGGAAAAAATAATAGATTTTGGAGGTGCAATTTTCAATACAAATAAGCACCTTGTGAAGAGCTCTACATCAATCTTGTAAAGCATTGCTATTGCAGACATCTGGGTTTTAGCACAGAAGTTTTCATCTCTCTCTTTCTTCAACCCAAGAGAAAGATTGAACGTTTTAACCCACAACCTTAAACTTACTCGAAAAATAACCATTTGTGGGGTCAAGATGAGGGACATTTTCCAGTGCTAGGTTCCAAGCTGCAATTAACCTGCCCTCTCCCTTTCTTGACTTTCTAGGCAGCTTCTGAAAAACTTGTATTTACAAGGAATTTTTGTCAATAAAACATTTATGGCTTGCTTCCTAATAGATAATAATGATTTTATGAAGTAGCTTGGTAAGTGATATAGTCTCAAGTTTTACCCAGTTTATTAATGAGTTCCTTCAAATGGGAAAAGTTTCTCCCTCTTTAATATGATTTGCTGGGTTTTAGTAGCAAAAAAATTTAGTAGCAAAAATTTTCTTGTGAAAGGACAGTATTTTACTCCTATTCTTATTCTCTCTCTCTTTTTTTTTTTTTTTTTTTCATATTTTCCATTACTTCTGAGTTTCTGGCCTCTCCTGTGAAAGGCCTTTCTCTTGTAGTCCAGGATTCCACATTTAACTTCTAAAAAGTGCTTAAACATGGGTGTTTAGGAGCTCCAAAGACCCTGGACTTGTTTTGTTCACCTGGCCCCAAAGTGACTGCATTTCCACTTGTCCATGAATTGCCACAAGAGGGTCAGATAAAAGAACGACTCTACAAATGCCTGGCTGAACAATAAGAGCATGTATACAGTCCCAGAAACAGAAGTCCTATCACCTTGTCATAGTCTTTTGTCCTCTTGCTGCATCTCCCCATGTCAGCGTAACCCCATAGAACTTCACCTGCTTTGTCCTTCCTCTCTCTCTTGCGCCAGTGTGCAGTGACCAAGAACAGAATAGCACAAAACCAGTATTGTACTGGCAATGAAAAGAAAAGGTTATGTCAAACCAGAATCAATAGCAGAACCATTAGAAATGTCACCTGCAGAGAGTAAGATGAATTTCTTGAGCCATAATCTCCTCTTCTCCAGTAATAAAATAAGCACGTTATGAGCAAACTTCAAGTCTTGTCTTGCCGTTTGTACTTCACATAAAAATAGTGATATAGTAATGATAAACAGTTTCTATTTTGAAATCACCTCCAAGTTATCAACCCCAAAGAGCCGCCTTCTAATAATAGTGCCATTACAATTATCATTGCATACACAAGACTCAGAATCAATCTAATTGCACTAAAAGCCTTTGAAAACACTTTGACAACTGAAAGCTCTATACTACTGAATACTTTTACAGCAAAGTAATTGGTTATATAACAAAAATATATAGTTTCATAAAGCCAGCTACTACATTATAGGGCAAAGAAGTATTGTTCAACATCTTTCAAAAGGTCCTTGGGATATTCTTTATGTTGCTGGCCATAAAATTCACTTTTGTATGAGATAAGATGGGTAAAAAGTAAATTAAAAACAGTGCTTACAAAATTCCTAGAGGAATATGTTGTGTGACAAAAGTAACAAACTGGCACAACTGCTTCAAGAAAAAATCAAGGATCTTTAGTGGACTTTTTGTTTTAGTCAGCTTCTTAATAACGTTGTTAAATGAGAACAGTGGCAAATAATGGACATATTTTAGTCTTATTTCTAGGTTCTCTGTATAATTATGGCCAGCACAAAGTATTTTGATGAATAGAACCATGCAATATAATGCCTTGCTTGAAGAACGCAATGGGAAGTATTTCAGAAAAAAATGATGGTGCTATTAAATTCAGCAGGTGTACGGCCCACAATGAAAGTAGGGGTTCAGACCCCTCCTCCACCTCAGAGTCACTTTGTGCCTCTGGGAAAAAATACTCAAGGTTAAATTCAATAAGGACTTGAGAGCAAAGGATTTTGGCCACAAGGCCAATTCCTTGGCCCAGGTGAAGTCTTGACCCCACAGTACAGTACGTAGGCTCTTAATTGCAGGTTTTCATCCATGAGCCCAGTGTTATTAACGGTGCACTCCTGACCTATAGCGGTCAATAGGAAAAGCCAGGCATAGGACACAAAAATGCAAATGGTTTTACTGTGTTTCCTAAGTATCATATACACCCTAGACTGATTTTAAAACTATGGCATGCTGAGAAAGTAGAACTAATAAATACTGAGTATAGAATATGCAGCCTGAACCGCCACATCTTTCCAGAGCCTGACTGCCCTCACCCGTCCAAGCAAAAGGTCAGAATCTGCCTTTTAAGACAAAAACAGCTATTATTTGAAAAAAAGAAGATAGATTTCCTTTTCCCTCTTTCAAAACACAAGTATCACGGAAAAATGTATGCAGAAAAAGAAAGGCTCTCCCCACTTCTTTTCTTCATTTTTTTTTTTTTTAATTGTTTAGTAGCTGTTACACTACTCCAAGAAGTAGGAAAACCCTCGCTCTAACCAGCAACAGCACCAGTTTGGAGAGTGGAGCTGCTTCTCTCTTCCTCCTGCAGCAGCACCACTGTTTGCCACTATACACTGAACCAAGAGAAGAAAGACCCAGGGAGGGCACACAGGTCTAGTGCAGCAGTCAGGGTCCTCACCTAGGAGATGAGTCCTAAATTTCTCTCTCATTGTGTACTTTTTGTACAAGATGAATAAGCAGATGTGGGTGTGAGAACAGAGTCCAGACTTCCTCCTCTGAAATGAATTTCCTAACTTCTGGTACACAACCAAGCTTCCTCTTGCACTCTCTCCTCCTGACCTCCCAAATCTGGTATTCCTTCCTGCACAATGACGCAGCTCCATCAGAAAGACAGGGGAGGTTCCCTCTCCTTTCCCACACTCTAGTACTAGCCTTAGAAGAGAACATTCTCTGAAAAGGTGGGTGCTGTGGACTTGGGCAATCCCAAGGCTGAGAAGGAAGATGTCAATTCTATACCTTTTCCTGGGTGAACCACTTCATATACTAAGTTGAATGGTGACTCTATGGTGACTGGAAACCTTAAAAAAAAAGAAAGTGGCCCAAAAACTTCTATTGTGGTGGTGGTTAGGGACCAGCTCCTGGCACATATTAGGTATGCTCAGAGCACAGTCATCAGACCTTTCTGCTCTGACGAGTTTCAGGAACGCGTTGGTCTTCAGTGAAACGAGTCAGGTAGCTACTGGAGTTTCCCATCAAAAGAGGAGTCATACAGACAGAAAAGCTGCATGGCAGCCAGCCAGTTTGCTTGCTTTATCACCGTGTTGGAATTTGACATCCAATCCCTGTTCTAGATGCCTCAGGCCTTTTTGAAAGCAGCGGCTTTCTGTTATTTCAGCATGACTCTGAAGTTTCAGGAGATGTTTCTGAAGCATTTTCTCAGTCAACTCACCTATGACTGAAACTCCAGCTATTTGGGCTGAGGAATCAGTAGAAAGCTGGATGCTTCAGCAGTAACAGACTGTATTCAGCTAAGCCACCTCCTAAACTCAAGTATATCTTAATTTTTGTGATTGGAAGGGGCTTAGTCAGCAGCTTAGAGAAACATTAATTACCAAGATTCAGACTTTTATATGAGCAAAGGTGAGACCAAAAAAAAGTTTAATCAAGAGGACTTAAGAAAGATGGCCAACAGGATACACAGTATATGATTGACAAGGAGCAGATTGGATGTTCATCATCCAACCAGTCATACATCTTTGCAAGATATATTGCAAGAAAACTTCCAATAAGGTGGAGAAAAAGCCTTTCAAGGATGCCTTTATATAATAAATGCATATATCTAAAAAGAAAACAACAATCATTTCTTCCTAAGATAAAAAAAACATTAATAGAACTTGAAGACATTTGCATTGTTTCCTGATTCTTTTTCTCGTTGGTTTCCACCTACACTAGAAGAGGTTGTTTTGCCGGTAGGAAATTCACTATTATTGAATTCTTCCATGGACTGCAGCAACTTCTTAGGAAATTACAGGTCACATCTGGACTCACTTTAATTACAGAGCTAGCCCATTAAAAAGTTCATGTGTCTTCTGTTATTTCCCAGAATTGCCTAACATCATTTATAACAACTATATTTGCTAGTGGCTTATCAGTCAAAATATTTTCTTTTTTTTTTTTTTTTTTTAATAAGACCTAAGGGATGAAGAACTTCACTGAAAACAAGAACACCATTAAAACTGTGAATCTAAACATTCAGAAAGCACATATAGATATTTTTAAAAGTTCTGTTAAGAATTAAAATATTTTACTTCCTGCATCAATGCATTTAGGCATGTTTCTGCATGTGCTGTGTAGAAATATAAGTTTTGTAGAGATTTAAATTTTTGCCTTGGGTTCGTCTGCTTCAGTCAGGCCTATAATCATATCTTGAAAAAAGGTTTACCCAGTCAATGACAAAAGAAGGAGGGAGAGGTTTTGAAAAAAAAAAAAAAAGAAAAAAAAACACTTGGTTGGAGTTTGGAAATGTAAAGCTTCATTAACAGTGTTAAATTCTACTAAATAATATTTATCTGTGTTTCCTCTTTACCTTATAAGTAGCTCAAAGTCAATGCAAAGTGTTCAAAGGGGAACTGAAGGTTTTTTGTATATATACATACATATTTTTAATACTGGTTTTCATTTCTAGCCATGGATGATGGATACCCACCTACAATGCAAATCCTAGTTTAGGATGACAAGTTTGTATTGGGATCAAGAACATATATATTTGATTATCTGGTCAATGAAAAAGTCTAGGGATGCATTAGAATACTTCTGCTTTAAATTGCAGACAGATTGGCATGATTTTGCCTGTGCTAATACTTTCTGATTTAATATCTGCATCTTCATATGAGGATCAGCTGAAGAGGGCTTATCCTTAGCATTTTGTCCTTCATCCCCTTCAAGGTGGATAACCACCTGTTAAAAATTTCCTGTTTTCTGTAGGTATCTGCAGTTCTCCAAATGATAAGGAAAAGCTGTGGTGCTGTAATGGCTGTGATGTTGGCAGCACTTCTTTTTTCACTTGGTATTTAGAGTCAATACGAAGAGTTAGCCTTCCCATAGGAGGCAAGATGGACTAGTCCTCCTAGTCCTGCAGCAAGACAGGTCCATAATATAAATGTTTTAATGATAAATCTGATTTTCAGTCCACATGTTCACTTGTGCATCGTTCACCTTTACCCCTTTCCTTCTAAGATGGAATCTTCTTTCTAAACCATTTCACAGTGAGGTTCCCTGGGTTTTTTTCAATAAGATGACATCTTTTCAACAGCAGTACTCCAACTGAGGACACATTTTTTCTAAAACATAAACAAATAAAACCTCTCACTTAAGCAATGTCACTATACAATTTTTGAATACTCTTAATCTTGAGATGAGGTTTGGGGTAAAGTGACTCAGGAATTCATAAGGAAAACGAAGCATACATATTGCTCTGATTGTAAATGCAGCTTTGCTTTAGTGCTGAGAAAGAAAAACAAAGGAAGGAAGATCACACACTGGAGACTGGAGCAGAGTTTTCTGAGGAAAAGAGTAAAATGCACTAAGATTTTATGATTACAAGATGGTATAAAGTCTGGCAACTAGATGTAATAAAAGATGACAAGACAGCAGATCTAGATGAATAATATCCTATCATTATGAAGTAAGTAGCAGGGGAAGCAGGAAAGCCTTTGGCAAATCTTACGGATAACTCATTGCAGACAGAGGAAGCACAAGAAGAATGGTGGATGTCTAATATAGTTCAAAAATTTAAGATGGATAAAAAGAATAAATGTGATACCAACTGTCAACTGGATGCTGAAGCACTCATGTGGGATGAATACTACATCACATTTACAAATGTGTTATTTGGCAAAGGGTGGTTTGTATCTCTGACTTATAGAGTATTGTCTTGGACCAGCCTGTCCCAAGTTAAACCAAAATAGAAAACCAGTGAACAGCAAGCAAACGTGACAGAGATTCACGTGAAGGTTTGTTTTTTGAAATTATAAAATTTCTCTGCAAAAGATTATTTTTGTGTGATAGGAAAAAATATTGAAGCAAATTAGAACATGGAAAAAGCAAAGAAAATTATATTTTTTATCAAAAGAAAGAAATAGCTTACACTGCAGCTACAGAGTTACTTATTCTGCTCAGCCCTACTTTTTTCATCTAATTTCAGCTAAATGGTATATATACACGTTTTGAATCATTGTTTTTGTAATGACGCAAAATTGAAGAGACGTATAAAAGCCAGTGCAAAAGAAGACACATTGAAAATGACTAAAGATTAAGAATTCAGTACAAAAGAGACGCCTTCGTCATTCAGAGGGAAAAAAAAGGAATTTAAGGGGACTGCTGCTAACTTTTCAGTTTCAAGTATCATCTAAAAATGAACACAATGGAAAACACTTTAAAACAGATCTAAGGGTGAAACACATAAGGATTCGCAGACATGACTCAAAAGTTTTCAATCTGTTGGACATGTGGTAATAGTGAGAAAAATCATCCTTTTTCTATTTTTCTGTACATCTAACAGTAATGCTCAGTCTCATATTGTCATACACATAAAATGACTCAAATGCTACCAAACTGTAGGTGTGCAAAGAGGAGTGTGTAGAAGACATTCATTCAGGCAGATATGTTCTTTTAATGCTATTCTCATAAAAAACTATGTAAAGCAGAAACCTATTCCAAATCACAGTGGTATCTGAAGGAACATAATTTCAAAAGCTGTAATACACCAGCATCAATAGTTTCTTCTTGCAGGAAAACCTAGATACCAGCTAATACTACTAGCATATATGCTCACTCCAGTCATAAGGGATGACAGTAAAGTTTGCATTAAGCATCTCTGATTACTCAGCAAAATGTATCACATTTAAATTCTTTGAGCCATGAATATCTTTCCTTGTGTCTTAGTTGCTAAAGCTAAACCAGTACTATTTCTCTCATGGCGTATTTCCTCATACAATAATGGGGCATTTCATTAAATTTGAGACCACAATTTAGGTCTCTAGACCTCATTTTGTTCTCGCTGCCCTTCCTTAAACCTTCCAATGGGTTAAACTCACTTTTCCCCACAACTCAATACTGAAAGCAGGAGCTTCTGGTGGATAATCTCTTTTTTGTGAGGTGTGGACAGGTACAGATTGTGAGCTCCACACAGGATTCATACACCATTGCATGCAACTTCCTAGCACAAAGAAACTTGTAAGACCCTCTTCAACATTTCCCTCACATTGCAATCCTTTGGGCTGATGGCATCCAAGGTCTTTCCTCCACATCTCATTGCTTTTCTCCTGGCCTTTGCAGTCTTTACAACTCACCTTACTTTCTTGTACCTTGTTTTATACCAAAGCTAAACCAGACCTCTACATCACTTTCTCATTGTCTCTTAATCATCTTGATTGCTGAAGCTTTATTTCCAACATCTTTCAAAAACATTCCATTCCTTCATAGCACGTCAAAAAGAGTGCAAAATCAAACACATCTGTTGACTCTCCTGTAACTTTCAGAGGAAAAACGCAGGTTTTTTGTCATTCTCCACTCTCAACTCTTGATGTTCCCATTAAATAGTATGATGTTCCATATGTTGATACAACTACCTGGAGAGGTCTGACGTGCTGCCGATACATCCTCTCTACTTGTAATATGAAAAAACAATTTGAGTGGATGCACAGAATTATGACTTGAGAAATCAGAAGTTGGAAATATTGCCTTACTTCTCACTCTCTCCTGCTCCTACAAGTACAGGAGTCCGGAGCAATCACCAGAATGTGGTTCTGAATGCTAATCAGCTCCCAGTTAATGAAAATCATTTTTGTAGTGATAAGACTTATCGTCATTTAAGTCTACAGTAGCTAGGGGCCTCCCTTCAAAGCAGTCAGAGAAGGGGTGGGTCTTAGCTAGTAAATTTAAAATCTTAGAAGTGATTTGCTTATTTCAAACAGAATGAAACCTGAATGCTTAGACATTCACTCAGATCTGCAATGAGAGCTTTCTTGTGCTGGCCCTGCCATTTTGCTTCAGGAAAACAGCTTTTGGGAAGGTCTTTGTAGCAGAATAGAGAGTTTCTCCTATGATGAGCCTGAATATGAGATGAAAATTTACACAAAACCACACCTTTAACAGCAAAACTTCCTAACTCAAAACGTAAGCTTTACACTCACTTTGTAAAGTTGAATCTCACAAATGACATCAAGATTTGTTCTGCTGTACTGGAATGAATATTAGTAGAAATATAGCAAATGCAAAAGCTATCTGGATAGGTCAGATAAAATCTCTGATGTCATTCTTTTCATTGCTGATGTCCCTGACAGTTTGTGTCATCAGAGGACATGATTCTTGCTACTGCAGTGAGACCGGACTCTACAGCCCAAACATCCCCTTAAGTTCAGTCTTGCTCACCACACCAAATGTCATAGCACTTGAAAGTGTTAAATATCTGTCCAAATATCTCAGAGCACATCCAGTTCCTATTCCAGACATTGCCAAGCCATTCAATATGCAAATGAGAGCAATTGTCTCAGTGGTATGTCAAATACTTCTAAAAAAAGTCTTTTAACAGTGGTAAATCAACAAGGTGAATGAAATCTTAACAAAAATACAGGTAATACACATATATGGAAGCAATAAACAAATAAAAAAGCAAAGCCTGTTAACAGCAGTGGCCAAAATTTTGTGGTGTGAACATAAGAAAAGACATGTGTGCTCCAAAGAAAGGAGAAAAATGTTACTGTGGCTCTGGGGAAGGAGATCCCTCAAACCACTCATAAGAAACCAACCTGGAGTCATTCCAGGCTACAGTTGAACCTGTATGGGATGGCAGGATACCCTTCCAGCCTGTCTCACACTTCTTTAAGCTTACCCTGAGACAAAGTAGGGTGGTGTGGTTAGGAGATAAAGTGCAAGTTGAAATTTGAGACACTCATGCTCTAATTCTTTGGTTCTGCTTCATTTTGGCTTCAGCTCACATCTCTGTGCCTTCAGTAAAATAAAGACATTGAGTACCTTTTAAATATACTGATTAAAAGTGTTTTTGAAAAAAACCACTGCTTTCTGTTAACTGAAAACTTTGCCTCACATATATCTTGCAGCTTCCCTTGACTGACAGCTTCTTCGCTCTCTGCTGCCAGGAAATCTTGACCTCTCTCATTGTATCACACCCATTCTCTTGAGGACACTCAGCCTGATGTGAGCCATTCGAGTGCCTGCCAGCCCCCTTCCCTTGCAGCTCAGCAGAGCGAAGATACTACTCAAACATTCAATATTGCATGAAAACAAGTGCACAAGTCACAATGCAGCCAATTCCACACAGGGAAAAAAGGCAAATTTTGGGAGGAGCTCTCCCAGCAATAACATTCAGAGGTTGTTAGTAATATGCCTTGGGTTGAAAACACAGTGCTCCTTTCATTATTAAAGAGACCAGACACTTCTAAGCAGCAAGATGGGTGCAGAAAAGCAATGTGGACTACATCTCACTGATACCTGCTTGGAAATAGCATCTTGATTCCATTGCAGTCGAGCTTTTTTCCTCATAATTATTTTCCTGATAATCATTTATCAGCAGCCTGGCAAACGAATATGGAAGTTTAGCATCTCACTTTCAGTTTCAGAACAGATTTGTCCACCAAGGTGCACAGAGGAGAAACAGCAAAGCAAGGAACAGCTCTTTGGCTCCTCTCTCCACCATTCAACGGCAAGTGGCAACGCATCTAAAAAAGGGCAGAAATTGGACATCATAACTCTTACCAGAAAGGATACAAATGAATGAGAGCAGAAACTGTATTTCTTCTGAGCTGGCTTGACAGCTCCAGAGAAAAGATAAAAAAAACCAATCTTTTTTTTCAAGAGCAACCATTCAGGAAAAGTCTTACCGTGAATCCCAGTCTCTATTTAGTTGTCTGGGCAACATGGCTATGGCATTCTTCTCATCCTTATTCATAGAGGTCAAAAATGAACAGTAATTGGAAATAATTTAAAACAGGAAGGCCCCAGCCTATACAAAATGCACAATGCTTTAGTTAGCGCTTCTGAATTCTGATCACATTCAGTTTTTAAGGGAGATAAATCCTCATTTTATTAGTGTTGGTGACTTTCTTTCAAAATTAATTGTGGACTTCAAATGCTGAGCCATATATCTAATTTTCACTGGCTTTTACATGCTATTTTAGTAGCCTTTCTGGATCTGATATGTGCAGTTCTAAAATTTTTATTCATGTGAGTAACCTTTACCACCCAACCCCAAGGCATTCATTTAATGAAACTGAACATCTGACTAAGACCATCTACACTGGCCAACTATGCAGAATTAAGTCTAAGCAAATTTTGTTACCCAGCTAATAAGGCCTGACTATCTTCTGTGCTCAGAAGTTGAATTGCTCTTAACTCCAGTTTCATTCAGCCAGTGCTTTACTCAGAAGCTCACTTAATTTTAGATAAAGATATGCTGGCAGTCTGAGTCGGATACTTTCCTGTTTCCTGCTTCAGTCTCATATACATCTCTTCTTCTAAAACAGTACCCTGCCAAATCCTTTCAACCATATGTTCCTTGAGTATTTCTTTACTTTAGGAAGTAACAGATGCCTGCCCTGGGGAAAAAAAAAAATCAATTTATTTCTGTTACTTGGTTGCAGTAAAGTAGTAGAGCTATTTTGCTTTAAGGAAAGGGCAACCAAGCCTGAAAGGACACTTCTTTTACCTTTAAGAAATATTACATAAGTGGTTTATACTGAATAATTTATGAACTTATACAGAAGAGTTATTCAAAATAGCTCAAACTGTACATTCATTATAACCTTTTCCTTCAGCTTTCCACTAATTAATGCTTCTGAAAATTCCTAATTTTAAGTTTCAGGAAACATCCATGTTTGGAAAAGTATCTCATTTTATGTTTGTAATGAAATATACATGAACCATTTTATGAATTTTAATGAATCTTTATTAACTTTGGTCAGTTAACATTATGCATTAACAATTTATAAACACTTCAACCTAGACCTATTATGCATCATTATGAACTCTTATGAGAGCATTTGATACAGAACAGGCATGATAACAATTTTGAAATAGGGAACCAGAAAAAAATCCATAGACTGTCTGCTAGTCCAAAAGCCTCTGCATATGCCAATAATACACTTTTCTCAAATTAAACTTTCAACAGGCTCGTAGATATTATTTGAGGGGTTCTGCAAGGGTGTACTCATGTCTAACTGCAGACCCCAGGCACTGCTACTGTCTCTATCTGGAAGCAATTGAAACAATCCCGTCTCAGAGTTACTGAATTCACCTAAACCAGCCCCACTGTAAAATCCAATCTGGGATTATGGTTCAACTATGTTCATTTGGGAACAAGTAATTTTCTGCACATCACTTAATGGCTTTGGATTTTTCTTCGTAAAATTGAGTTTGAATTTGCCTTGTAAAAGTACTCCTTGCTAAAGGAGTGAAGAAGAAAAAGAGAATTTATTCCTCTTTTACATTAGGTCTGCATAGAGGTTGCAGGCACAACCCATTCAGTCTTCAAAAGCTCTTTGTATGGTTTTCTGATAACCCAGCTGTATCCAGGTCCCTTATGCGCTTGTTATTGTTGCCTCCTCAACCTGCAGGAGTCAAACATTACTACTTCTGTTCTAGAGAAGTGCAAAGCTCTTTAAGGTTCACAGGCAGGTACACGTGCTATGGATATGAACCCAATTTTCCTACAACCTAAGCATTAAACACCTGAGGTGCTAGACTACCTTTCCCCGCAGAGAAAAGGGCCAGCCGGACACAGGCATTTATGCCAGAGAGTTATCCTGAACACCAATAAACACAGTTCTATGGATGGGGGCTGTGTCTCAGCCTCCAAATTCTCTCATTATGCTCTTGCTAACTTTTCTCTTCTCTCAGCATTTGAGATTTTGTGAACGCCATCACTAGGTGTCTAATTAACGTCAGGTGTTCTCAGGTTGGAAGTTGCACCGCACCCCTGAGTCAGGCACATCAGAACAAGACACACACCTCGCTGGGTTTCTACCTGTGCGTTACTCTCCCAATTCAATGGATGAAACTGCAGCAGAGGGGTTTGAACCCAAATGCCCAGTTCCCTGAGCTCTGACCACCGACCCTTCTCCAGCCCAGGGAAGCATGTACCAAACAGGAGCGGCTGAGCTATGCGCTGCCTGTGAAATCCGTCACAGCAGGAAATGTCACCAAACATTTTTTATTGTCAGAGGAAAGAGAAATTGGGAGAAAGTGGCATTGTGCTGATAAGAGCATATGAAGTATATAAGAAAATACAATTTGTTGAGGATGCAGGTAGATGAAAAACATCCCCATTGACAGAATGAGTTCTGTGGGCACATTTTACTTTTTGTCAGGCCTCTCAATCTGTTTGATCAATAAAGTGCATGTTTTAAACCACTCCAATCCGTTCTATACTCAAGATCTTAAAATCAATTCATCGGTGTTTTCCATAGACAACATACCGCAATTCACTCTCCTGTACCTAATCCATCCACAAAATGCATTTTGTCAAACTATTCAATCCTCTCCCCTGAATGGAGCACATTCCATCAAACCAAGCCATCTGCTCTTACGACAGAGTGAATTCTGTCTAACGTGATAAGCAGTGTACAAAGAAAGGCATTTAATCTAACATGTATGTTTAACAAAAGGGAACATTCCTTATTTGGTGAGACATATCTTATGTTCTTTATGAATTTTAAAATACTGCATCAGTGTAAATCGACAGATGAATTCTAGGTAGCTTGTGAACAGAACAATTGTTATATACAAAATATTTCTAAAATCTTCTCTTTAGAAAATTCAGGAACTGGGATGGGGGATATTAACTAACTTCATTCTTTGTAAACTTGAATGAAACTACTGAAAAATTGATGTAGTTTATACTCTTAAAAGGTTTAGAGTGATTAACTGTTACAGAGGGAACTGTGTAGAGGCAGCTACAGCAACAACTATGGTAGTATACTGAGAATCCTTTAAAATATGCTTCTTGTATTCACACTGGTTATTATTGGGTAATGAAAATCTCTTTATTCCCTCCCAAAATGCCAGAAACCAAACTCAGTTCTTTTCAAATTTAAAGAAAATGAAATATGACCTTATAGACACACAATAACATCCCTGACATCTGGTCCAGTAGTCTGGTTTTGCTGTATGCCAGGGATATTCCATGGATTGCAATGAACACTGAAATTGTAACTGATGTGTCATTTGTACTCTCCTCCTTCTGCCATATGAATTTACTCCTTTCTACATTAAAAGTCTGGATGGGAAATATATGTACATGTACAGCTCGGGTTAAAGGGTTCAGCAGCATGAGCCTGATCTGGCTGAATTGATTCACCATGACTGTCATAAGTTATCCTAAACAAAGTACATAAAATGTTTATCTTAACACTGTGTGACTTACTTCAGGGTATATGTCACATTTTACATGACCAGAACTATTTCAAATATTATTATAAAAGCAACTGGACTCCCTTATAGAACCAAAGAGATGAAAGAATTGTAACCTTTATCAGAACAGACATTCATATGTGGGCTTGGAGAGGACTCACTAAAAGCACTGTTTGGTGATAAAAACTTAACATCTCAGAAAGAAAAAGAAGACAAACAATGGAATCCTGATATGGAAGGAGCAGAAAATCAAGTCTGATCAAGTACTGGAAAATGACCTTGAGAAAAGCTGCGAGTGAATTTCTGAACTGAGCAGTATCTGAAAAGGAGCTGGACACTAAGGAAAAATAAACTTTCCTGTTAGTTACCTGCTGTAAAGGAAAACAAGTTTCCTACAGTCTTGATAAACAGGAATAATTCTGTTTCTCCTCTTACTCAACTATATGCCCCTGGACTTTGGCTGAAGTCCTCAAGATGAAAATGTGGTTGTTTTACAATTCCATTTTTCTTGAGAATAAACCAAGAAACATTCTCCCCCTACCACCTGAAAACCCAGCTGCTTTAATTACTCTAACTGCACATCTGGCAAACCCCAGCATGCTTTCCCCATGTATAGCCAAAAGATTTTTCTAAAATATGATATCCAGTACCTTTTCACAGCAAACAGAAAAATCAGAATACCTATGTATATATATGTATGCACATATATATGTATTATAACGTTGTTCAACATCTAAAAACCAAGCTTAATAATATAGGTCAAAATCCTGCCTAAATTTTAAGATGACAGGAAAGCACCCAAACAGCAGGGAAGGCACACATAGGTGCTTGAGGCACAACGGGAGCAGCAGAACGGTTATTGCAGGTGGCTGCGGGCAGCATGAGCCTGACACCAGCATTCAGAAGCGCAGAATATGCAGTGCTGTGATTACAGTCACTCACTTCAGAAGACCCATTTGTCTGCAGGACCCGGGCCTGACCGAGCTCCAAGCATCCCATGGAGTACCATTCACCTCTCCGCAGGTTCACCCCTTTTGTGTGCGAATGTTTCCTACAGAATTGCCGAAATAAAATGTTCAGTTCACCTGTCTGATACTTAACTCAAAAGAGGGTCAGACAGCTTAATTTGGGAAGTACTTTGAAAACCCTAGATGAAAGATGTGCTCTCTGATGAGTACAGTGAACTACTTTTTCCTCTACCATTTAATAGAAGGCTACATTAAAAAGCTCTTCACTGCGCAAATGATTTTGAATTGCTGACAAATGCTCACAAATTAGTGCTTCATCAGTTTTATTTGCCATATTTCTATCCTGCAGGATTTTGCATGCCAAAGTCCCATCAACATAAACACTGAAAGGGAAGTGAAGATCACAAAAAAACCCAAAAGTTCTCTGATCATCCTCAACACAATTTTCCAAAGAAATACTTCTTTCTTGCTTTTTGTTGTTGTTGTTGTAAAAAATCGGTAAAAAAATTAAAGATATGTTCACTCTGGTCAAAAAGATGTCCCTGAGAAGGATTTAAAAACAATTAAAAATTCCCAGTGTTCATAACTAAGTATTGGGTTCAGAAATGGAAGGTTCATTATTTTAGCTGTATGCATCCAGTAGGGTGGATTATTGCTATTCAATATAAAACCAGGTTTCACAGAAACTTACAATGCAGCCCTTGCTAGTAGCGTTTTATGAGTCATGTCTTTTTTAGTCTCAACTGCAGCACAACCTCCTCTCCAGTTCATAAATGCATAATCATTCTTTACATATGTCTCAATTTACTTAAAGATACTCCACAAATGTATTGGGTCTGTGGTGTCACTACTGGTTTGTAATGTAATTTTTGAAACAAAATGTAGCTGGAAGTCAGAACGTGAATCAGAGCCACATGCCCAGCCTGTCTTCAATGAGCTATTGTTTAAAACATTCTGAGTCAAAGACCTCTGATTTTGTTAAAGCAAAAGAAGATTTGAACCGAAAGATTCCCGGACAGGGACAGTATCTCAGATCTGACAGTGTCTTACGGGAGTGAATATAACCTGTGCTCTGATACGCTTTTGACTCTGGTCAAAGGCAGAACTCCCACTAGCTTCAGGCTGTAAAATTTTGCTCTTTGCTGTCAGCAATACGGTCTTGTTAAAAGAGGCATCTCAGCCATACCAAAGCAAGATTTATCCATGTGTGAAAGCAGTCTGATGTTGTCCAAAGAAAATCCTGGTCTGCTATTTTTTGGCCTTTTTATTTGTTAAACTCAGAGCAGATATTGCTACTGCTGTGAAAGAAACCCAGATACATTTTCACCGCTTTTAAGCAGTAAAATTATAAAAACAGATGTCTTCAACTTTGCAAACTATGCTGGCATGGGACTCTCACATGAAAATTTAACAGAGTATATGAACTATTAGTGACACTTGTTTTCAACAGATTGCTTTTGACTTCAGAAGTTGAGTGAAGCAGGAACACGAGTCTTATGACTCCAAGGGGAATATTTTGAGTCTTTTTACTGCATACTTAGGATTCCTGTCCAATAAAAAGTTTCTTCTGCTTCAGTCAAAATTTTAGCCATATGAAGCCAGTGATGTCAAATATAAAAAATTACAGCCAGCACAAAACATTTATATGGTGACTACGATAAAATGGAAGTTAAGATATCAGATCTGGTCCTGTTCTGATACTCAGTTTAATTCCTTCCTTTCTGTTGTATTTGAATTTAGGAAAATTATTAGATTATTAGTTTATTGTCAATCACTGAATAAAAAAAAGAATCGCTACTTCCTTTACTTCAAAGTCATCTGATTCTGCAAAAAAATCAGTTTACAAATACCAGAAAACACCTATTTAACCTTGGAGGTATCATTTTTGAGGACAATCATATGCTGTAGGATTGTGGTGAGGCTTGTTTTTCATTGCTCTCTGCTTAGGGTGCCCCAGGACAGTGGTTAAATAATTATTCTAGATATGCTTTGAGGTAAGATACTTCCAAGCTCTGCAGTGTCAAAAATACTTAAGTATTGATATTTGGTTTGAAATCAAGTTTTCATGCCCATTCTACTGAATCTCTGAATGACTAGACTCTTGATCAGCCATATTTTCACACTTATTTTATCTCAAAATAAACACTTCACTCAGTGAGAAATTGCATCAGCTGAGGAGCCTGAAGGTGATCAACTCAAAAAGTCTAACAATAATAACACCCATCTGAGAAGTGAACTCAACTCTTATACCTGCACTAAATTAGAAAAAGAGTAGATTTTAGCTTAGATCTGTAACTTCCTATTGGATGTTCTAATCACTGTACTATGAAAAAACACATTAAAACAAAGTTATACAAGATAATTCAGCTCGTATTTGCAAATAGATCCAAATAGTCTATCATTAGGACATAAGACTGGCACATAAAATATTCTACAAGATATTTTGCACAGATTTACATATACCAATACTTGACAACATAATTCTCAAACAAAGGTGATGGTGGGGTTTTTTCTGCAGCTTCTGAGGGCTTTAGGTGAATATTTTTTTATGTTGTAATTTCTTTTCTCTTGAATTATGTTTATAATGAGATCTGGGAAAAAAAAAACCAAAGGATGGCTGAAAAATATTTCTTCCAAATATTAACTATAGAATTTCTTTGCAAGTGGTCATTTTCCATCTCAAGACACTACCTTCAAGTACACATGAGAACATCGTACAGAAAATTTTTCATAATATAACATTTGTTCTGTTTCTGTGCAAATATAGTTAATAAACATATATGAAATCTTCCCTCCCACCCAGAACCCTACTAGCCTTGATTTCTTAAATAGTGCTTAGCTGGGATTATTACTATTATAGGGTACAGTAGACAGTATTAGATAATGTATAGATGCAATCGGGGGCATGATCCTTTCCCACAGTTAGCTAAAGACATGTTAAAGTAAGTGGTTGCTTTGAACAGCAAGAGCAACAGGAGCAATGGCTGGGTTTCCTACCAGCACTATGAAGCACACCATGGAGAGGAATGGCCTTTGATCTACCTCAAATGCCTGAGCTGTTTAGAGCTGCATTAGCAACAGCTGATGAGTAAGCAGGTAAGATGACTACACTCAGCCTTTCAGGCTGGTTAATGTGTTGCCTAAACATATAGGAGGAATGGGAAAGTTCTGCAGAGGCTGGAGATTTTCTTACAAATGGGCTTCCTGTCAGAAAGTCTTATTTTTAATCAAAAAGAGTCACCTCTCCAGAACTTCACACTGAAATTCAATAGTTTCATGGAGATGGCTTTTTTAAACATGAAGAAGAACATAATTCAAAATCGTAAGTATTACTGAGTCAAGGTAAGCCCATATAAATGTTCCACTTTCCTTTCTTAAAAATACAGAAGAAAAAGAATATCAAAAATTAATAACACTCACGAACTAGCTGAAGAGATACAGAAAGTAAAAGTTAGCTGTAAAATGGCTACTTCAGGGCTGTAGCACTTCCATTGTGCAAAATATAAAGGGCAATTACAAAACCTTTCTGAAAAAAAAATAGTGGGAATAACTCTTTGAGATTGAAGGGTAGCTACATAACAGGCAATTACAGGGAGATAGTGAAGATGAAATAGTTTTGTGATACAAGATTCTACTAGATTTTATTTCTGAATTTATCCACAGAAACTTGTGTGTAAGTAGTTTTTCCCTTCTTTTGTAGGTTTTTAATACTTGTAATAAAAAGTAATTCTGAGAGGCTCTCTCCCCCTAATTCAATCATTTTAGAAATGTAGAATTTAGCACATTGTATCAAATGTATCAAATTTATTTCAGGTTGTCATCTTATTTTCTAGTAAGGTTGTGGATGATACGCTTTACACAAAAAATTAGAGCTTTTAAACTGTTTATCCACCTCATTTATACAAACAGAATTTTCCAAATGTGACCAGTATTGCATTATAATTTACTACGTATATTGCAGAAAAACTTAATAGACTTCCTGTTAAACCAAATCCACACATTTCATGTTCAACATTAAAAAAATGATCCACCCCTCCAGGAGTTTAGTGTAGTCCTGGAAACATGTTGGATGCATGAAACCCCTTACTCCTATTAAGAGAGCATGAACACAGTAGAAAATTTACATACATTATATATATCATTGTAGATTATATATAATTGTCCTTTAACACTGAAAAAAAATATAATTGTAGCACTATTTTGTAAACCAAACACTTTTCCCGAAAATTCCTTTTTTCTGAGACTGCAAGACGAGTTTGGGTCAAATCGCACCACCGTTATTGTCACCTTTTTCCAAGCTAGCAGGAGTGTGAAATTAGAAAGGCTAACACCGTGTTATTCAAAAGCACTCCAGAAAGTTCCTGGGATAAATTCACCATTCTTGTAACCTGGTACAACCAGTTTTAAGTTAACCAATTTTAAATCAATTGACTTGAAATAAGACATGCCAGAACCAGATTTGAACCTTCATTTCCTCTTATATTGCGTATTTCATTGTTGATCTTGCCTTCAAAAGTACAGAAGGATCTAGTGACTCATCTATGTTTGATACCATAACGATAGTAATAATCATGTTACGAATAACAATCACTCCCTTTTTTTTTTTTTCCTAGCCTACAGGAGACACAGTTTAAGCCATATGGGTTTGTTCAGTTTTTGTTTCTCTGTGTGTGAAAGAGAGAATTGCTGTGTATGAAAAGTGATTACTGAGGAAATTAACTTGAAGACACGGTACGTAGTTAGCTCTCAAATATTTAAGCCGGTAGTTAATCATTTACATTGTGTGGGTCAGGAAGATCCATTGACTAATGCAGATTCTGGTGAAACCATAAGCCTAAAGCTCTTCATACCAATCTGGCAGGAACCTTTCCTCCAGACTTCATCAGAAAAAGAAAAAACAAACCTATGATGGAATTAATAGTTTTTTCTCAGAAAGTGCTTATCAGTTAATACAAATTATTTTTCAGAATATTCTGAAATATTGGGAAAAACTTCCTCCAAAGGGAGACCACCTTCATAGGACTTAGCGAGAACTGGTTTAGGAACTGATGTCTAGCACATATCATCTTTTAAATAAATCAAAGATCAAGTTAGGAATTCACATTATTTCTCTTAGAAAAATTGTTCCCTTATTTTTATGGCATATTTATAAAAACAGAATCTGTATATTTATTATCTGTAAAATGACAGTTGCTCTTACACCACCCAGCATGCTTAGACAATGCAGATACTGTGATAACACCTTCACACAGTGGAAGGGAAGTGAATAATTACAACCTCTCAGACAGAATATAAGCATTCAAGTATCAGCTGTCAAAAAGTGGGAATGAACATTCGTGTGATTAAGAGTAAATTGGATTAGACATTTTTTTAAAAAGCGAGACATTTTTTCCAACTGGAACTTTGTAGCTTATGTATTGATATGCATGTACATAAAAAGCAAAAAAAAAAAAAAGCTAAAAGAAGTGGTGGAAGAAATAAGTGTGAGAAGGCATGGGAGAAGAGTCTAGACACAGATGGTTACAATTTGTATTTATTCTCAAGGAAATATCATAAGGCAGCCCATCTGATGCTGAGGAAATAATGTATTTGGAAGCTAGCATATACTGTGTTTAAAGAGATCACTCGTCCTGTCAGAAAAAGAAATATTCTACGTAGGAACTAAGGAGGCTGCAATTTGTGTGCAACCTTTGCCACCTCAGCTCTACTCCCTTCCTTCCACTGAAGTGCCAGGCAAAGATAATGGCAGACATTTCGGCTGTGGACAGATAGAGGCAGCCAGGACTTCTAGTGCTAAAGAGGATAAAATTCCCTGTTGTGCCGTTCCAGCTATTTAATCTTCTTCCTTGCCCTCCTGCTGGCATCTTTTTGTTTTTCTACCAAGTTCAGCGGCTTGGTCTCTACTGTCAGACCGATGCCATGGCAGCAATGTACCCACATTGTTATCTGAACCCCTGCGGCCCCAGGAAGCTGCGATCAGGGAACCCCCTCCCACTGCTATCCAGTCCTGCTCTGGTTTACCACCTCTTCTTGTTCTCTCTCCTGCCAACAGTTCACCTCTGCACCAAAGCTACGTGTTGCTCCTCAGTTCTTTTCATTTCTTTACTTTTGCCTCTTTCCAGACTAAGACTTCCTCCTCTGAATCTTTCCTCGTGCTTTTACTTCAGCTGACATAATGCATAGATTCCTAGTGAAATGCAGAAAGCAACTGCAAAAATCTTGAAAAATATTGGAACTCCTTAACCTTTAGAAGCTTTTTTTTCTTCAGCAAAAACAAATTAATAAATATTTTCCTGATTTTTTTAATTAAATATTATCCCTTCCCACTTTTCTTCCTTTCTTTTAAAAAATAGAAATAATACTTTTTGAATTAAGATTAAGGGAAGGTTTGTATGCACAAAGCCACTATTATTAGCTCTACAGCACATGTGATTGGTATCATAACTAATTTACTGCATTATGGTTTTTTTGTACACTTTTAAGGATGAGGAGATTGTCTTTTTATCCCTTGTAAGTAGACAATATATCTTCTGAAGAAAATTAGACTACTTAAAGACTAACCTACTGAATTTATTTCTACATTAACTACTTCAGAAGCACACAGAAATGTTCCTGAAGAAAAAACCCTCACCAAACAACAAAAAAACCCAACCAACTGAAAAAAAAGTAAGCAATGTTATTTTAGATGCACATAATTTAGTCCTGGTCAGTAATCCAAGGTACAGCACAATGTAATTTCAACAAACCAATGAAAGGTACAGTTAAAATCATTATTTCTTTGTTTTCATGTTGGTAAAATCAACTCAGAAGTGATTTTTTGCAACAGTTTTCAGTACATACAATAGCTAAAGAGCCTTATCACAGTTGTAAAGTACATAATACTAGCAATGTTCCAAGGAAAATGTTAGACTTTTTGATCACTTAACGAGTGATAATAAGGGTACATTTTGGAACATGCCACTGCTATCTTGTGTATTTTAATAATGGCTTCCTGAACTGTGTAGCTCATTAAAACTCCTTAATGCTCTATCACAAAAGTTAGCAAAAAGAAGCAGTGTATTTTTGCCACAAAAATGGAAAAAAAAAATTAACATAGAAAATTTCACATAAGAATAATTAAAAAAAAAATCTTAAAGTGGCTTTGTATTGAAGAAAACCCACCCTTATTCTGTGACACTAAACACAGAGTCGAAATTTGTCTTGGAGTATTCATCTAAGAAATCTCTTTGGATCTGGTCCAAAACATTTTTTCAAGTGACAGTGTATTCAGGAGTTTGAGCTTTATGGATCTTAGAATGAATAAGTTTGAACTATTTAGTATCATATACTACCCTTCCAAAATGATAGGTATATCATATTTAGAGCTTGATGGCTCTGTTAACAGCATAGCAATAAAACTCATACTTTTTATCTTAGGAGTAGAGGGCTTTGCATTAACATCTATAAATCTTAAGTTCAGCTTCAGAGCTGTCATAATATCACTCAAATTTTATATATAAGTATTTTTTATATACATCATCTACCTGTCTAAATGTGTAATGGGTGGCCAGTTTATGGTAAAGAGTATCTTCTTCAAAGTAACAACACAGAACTTGTTGCATCATTTCAAAAGTCTACTATTACTCTAGTTGGAGTAATAATCAGTACATGACCTCATGATGGTCATGTTGAAAAATTTCAGCTTTCTATATTGAAACGACAGACTTGTTCCTCAGTTCACTATGTATGTGTTTAAGGACCAGCATATACTCAAGAGCTTTGCTGGGGGAAGGCCCAAGTGCTCAGTACCATGAAGGACCAAAGACCACGCTGCACGATGAGACCACTTGCAGCAGCCCCATCACTCGTCCCTGGCTGCAGAGTGAGTCCTTGCAACAAGAGTTGTTTCACATTAACAGTTTCTGATGTTTACAGTCACATCTCTCTGTCTTTCTTTCTTTATTTTGCTAATCAAGTTTATTTGCCTTAGGAAGTTGTGAAAGCTATTCTCAAATAACTGAAGCTTCCTGATCTCTTTCCAGTCATGAAACCATAAATTTTATGTTGTTTTTCTTTTCTTTTGATTGTGAGGATGAATTTAATATTTTAAATCAATACTTTAGGACTGTCTGCAAACTAGATGACTTATCCAAACTCTGCTTAATCTTTCTAAGCATGTCTACCCTTTTTTTGGATAGCAACAAGCTCATTGAGTTCAAAACTATAATAATGAAAGGCATAATAGCTTGGTTTATTCGGCTTTATAATCCTTTAAGGCAGTGCTGACTGAAGGTTGAATAAACACTGGGTTTCTGATATTGGTAAACTCTCAGGAGATAAAAAATTTGGCATTAAATCCTCCAAAAACTAGTCAGGTATTAATATGCAATAAAATGAAGCAAACACTTTTTCTAAATGCTTCAAAACCAAATTAGACTTCTAAGTTATATTATTTACCCCTTAAATATAGGGAAATACAGAAATAACACAAATAGGCAGTTCTGTTTCTTAGCTAGTTACTAATTACTTAGTTCAAGATAGTCTTGATAGTCTCACTGACAGTCTCAAGAGATGACTGTGCTATGAAGTAATGGTGTATCACTGCAAGATGTGAACATACAGAGCGCTTTGAAAATTGCTTATCCATAATGATCATGCAGCATCTAGGGTATTGCAGTATAAATTATCAGGTTCAATCATCTGAGCAGCTTTAAGTAATCGTTTTATACACAGCTGTGTGACACCAGCTGAGCCTAACTGCCTTCAGTCACCACTTTTAACATTAGCAGTTAAGCCATCTTAAGGAAGCTAAGACATTCAGAAAATAAACTTTATCTGAACCCTCTGTTGCTCCCAGGAAAATGCCATTTGAATTTTAATGCTCTCATTCACAGACTGTCTAGATCCACCCCATTTTATTTCACAGTTCTGTGGTCTGTATCAGACCTTTCTAGCAACCACTATTTACTGAAAAAAAAAAAAAAAAAGGAGTCTCAAGGATCATACATTTATCTTAATCAAATTATTGATAACTGAACAGAAATAATCAGTTTTCCACAATTTCAAAAACCTAGCAAAAACTTTCTGCCATGCCTTTTGCAATTCTGTTATTACTGAGACACTTATATTGTTTTTATTATTGAGAGACTCTGGCATAGGGCCCCCTTATCAAAGCACTCTTAGCCTCCTTGCATTTCTCCATGCTTGGACACATCAGGCAATCCTGTGTTTATCCTTACTTCTGAACAAGACAGAAAGCCATTCCTGGCCCAGAATTTAGCATTTTGGATGTGAATTTTGAAAATTTCCCACTAGCTCTTTCTGTACATTATCATCAACAGGCAAACTTTCTTCTTTGGATGTATTAATTTAGTTTGCATCTTAGATAATAATTTCATTATCAGTAGTAACATACATATTGCACCAACCTTGCCACCCAGAAGTACAAATCTGGCACATTTATTTTACATTACTCATAGAACATGATACAGAGTTTCTATCAGCTTGATGCCTTTGTCGTGTCTTTGATAGTTCAAGCTGACATGACAAAGTTAACCTCAAAACTTTTAAAAAGTATTCGAGCATAGAGACTACATTTATCATTGGCATGTTGAATGGCAGTGATAGTAATAAAATCTAGATATTTAAAAATTGTTAAACTGTGGCAGAAATATGTTTACAGCTCAAGGTTACCTTAAAAAGAATGGGTCTAGTGTCTGCAAAGTATAAATATAAGAATCTTTCTGAGATTTTAACCTGAATATCTTCAATTCTATAATGTCCAGTCAACACAAGTTTAATCTATCAAGAACTAAATGAGAAAACAGACCTTGAAGCAGCCATAGGACATAGGAACTATGACCTCTCAGGGCTCCAGTTTGCAATATGGTGTAGGGACTATCCACCAAAACAAGTCCCCTTCACTGAAAGCACTAGCAAATTTTTCATGAGATCTGGATGTCTAAACTTTCTAGATCACCTTGAAAGATTCAGCTTTCATATTAATGTTTTCCTCTCATTTCTTGTAACAAAATTCACCTTCCAATGACCATGAATTCTCCTAAAGACCTACCATCAAGACTTTAAACTCACTGCCCATGTTCAAATCTGCAGGCAGGTTGCTTTGTAATGTTAGGCTTTGCGATCAATCAACTGTAGTTTGCCTTTGTCACTCTACACTGGAATAGGCACCATCACTTCTTCCACAGCCCATGTAAATAATGCATCCTGTACTCTAGTGATTTTGACAATACCAAAAGAATGTGGTGAAGCCTGAATCCTAGTTTGCACTGCCAAATGTTCCAGCGCTTCACAGATCCGGGCATAACAAGAGACTTTCAGATACCTTTTAAGACACAAATGTGACCCAGCAATCCCTGGGTATTACACCATTGACTAAAATGATTGCTTCACTTTGCTTTTTATATAGTTTTCAATTTATGTGTTTTTGGTTGGTTGTTGGGGTTTTTTTTTGGGGGGGGGTATAGTAAATAGTTTCTTGATCATTTAAATCTGTCTTGGAGCACTAGTGGTGGGCTTCTGGTCTTGTTCCTATTCCTTAAGCTCAGTGGTAAGCGCAGTCAGAATTTAAAACCTTTTGAGAGAGCAAAATTATTAAAATGCAGCAAAAGATAATATTGGTTCCCCATCATTAAAGCTGTATGTCCTGTATTGTCTGCATTGTGAGACTGGAAAATTCTGAGATATAATAGTATATCTTCCATTTTTGCTTGTTCAAGAACAAGTATCCTAATAAGATTCAGCCTACAACTACCAGAAAAAAATGTCATAAATGTTATTGTAATGTTACAGGGATAAACTGATACTTGATCTGGCTGTTATGAAAGGCCAATCACAGAGCAGTAATTCTAGATTCTGGATATGAAAGATATGAATATTAACTGTCCATGAGAGCATCTGTTCTCCCTCTTTAATGTTTTTGTTCCAACTGCTGGTGAATGCTATATATCAAAAACCAAACAGTCTTTTAAGGCCTCAGTATATATACAAAGGAGATTTTTGAAAAGTATTCACTGTTAATGACACTGGGATTAGCAAGGATAAAATCTTTTTCAGAACTTTATTTTTCACAGGTCTCTAGAAACAGAACTGGAATCAGGCTGTTAAGCTCTTGAAATAGATTTCTTTTTTTTTTTTTTTTTAATAAAAAAGTGTTTTTTCATGTGATACATGGTTTCAGTGGTATGCTATTAAAATAAAATTTTCATCTTGGATCTCTCTGTTTAAAATAAAGGGAGCAGGTAAATCAAGAAGATGTAAATGTGGAACAAAAGTTTTTTAATTTTTTTCTATTATTTTTTTTACTCATCTACACTTAAGAATCCTTAGTGTCCCAGTATTTTTTTAGAAAGAGAATTGAATCCCCAGTGATATAAATAGTGTCTTTTTCTCTGTGAGAAAGAATTCCAGTTTCATTGTGCTGATGCTCTTAAGATGCTGTTTGATGTATACCTCTCAGCACAAACAAGTGGTGTGGCACCTATGAGAGCAGAGTTCAGGAAATATTTGTGAGAACAGCTTATTTATCTTTGTTCCTCCCTATAGCAATAATAAGGAAACAGGGTTTGATCTGGGTCTCACTGAGTTTATTGTGAGTCTTCCATTGACATTAATGTACTTTGGAAGAAGCCTATAATAACCGTTACAGTACGTTGACAGATCAGCTTTCAGTGCAAAGGATGCCCAAGCATATTGCAGACAAACTGTAAGTCTGGGTACCCTTCAAGCATATTCTAAAAGCATACGACACTTTACAAGAACCATAGAAAATGGACTACGTACTTGAAAATGCAGAAGGAAATAAATGTATAGTGGATACTCAAACTGGAGCTTTCCAAGATAGGGGAATTAACATAGTTTTGATCTGCTCTTTGAATGTCAATACTTTAAGAAATTTTTCTATCCCATATTGAGCTCATCTGTTTTGAAGAGTTACATGTGTAAATAGTGCAGAGCAGCTTTTAAAGGAACAGAATGGAACAAGTCTAACTCCAGGTCTCAAGACATTCTAGAAATTACAAAATACACAAATAAAGAAGGAAAATATTCTGTATGAGGTTTAGGTTTAAGGCTTTTCTTTCAGTTTGATGGAAAATTGTTGTATGTGTCCTGTATGCTCCATAAAACCTGGAATTTGGGAGAAGATTCAGATGCACTCTGATGAGGATCCCAGCACAATAGCGTTCCTATGCACTGGAGAGTGCGCTCCCCTTGGAGGCAGGATGCCTGGCCAGAAAAAAGTGCAAACTAGAGTCAATCTTACATGTTTTTTGCCTTCTCAATTGCACATGGCTTGTCTTATTCCAAGGCAGGGGGAAAAAAAATCTCCTCCTGAAGTGTTCAAAAGATAGGAGACATGAACCTGCTTGTGGATCCTACAGATAGAAATTAGGTAGGGGCTTAAAAATAATGGAGAAGCATATTAGAAACTAATGAATTCCCTCAGGCTTTTCCCCCTCTCCTTCTGAGGATGTCTGTAGCTGGCACTGTTACCCACGTACTGACTCATGATCGCTGTATTTCCATGAGCTCCTATTGGTGTTGTCATTTAATTACTGATCTAACTAAGAAGAATACACCATATGGTGGCATTGCTGCACTGAGTACTGTTAAATACAGAAGTGACGTGAATTGCACGTATAAAGCCATATTTTTAGTATTCAGAAAGACAACATAGGCCAGGTTTTTCCAAAACTCTTGGTTCTCATCAGTGTATCAAAACAAGGGCCAGATTCTCAAGTTTTCAACTTGCACCTGCTTGTACTGGGACAATAATCGTTAGATTTTTCAGAGGAGTTTTCTGTCAAAAGTACTGTATGATCTTTTCATTATGTTAATTTGCTGTGACAATGAATGTTGAGATGCTGCAGTTTCCCCATGGACTGGAGATTTTTATTTCACATAAATCTAGCAACTCACGGGGTCAGCTGGGCTTGTTCTTCCTCTCCTCATTTATATCTGTGTAGTCTCCCCTGAATACACTGATCTAAGAGGAGAATAAATTCCATATGTAGAAAACCTTCTAAGGGAGCACAAAAGCCAATACGGTCCTAGTGTGAATGAAATTACAAATGCCTGGCTACTGGCTCTGGTTGCTTCACTTAACTGGGTGGTGATTTCTCTAGTAAACATAGTTAAAACATAGATTTCTCTAGTAAACGTAGTTAAAAATGGAATTCTGTTTCTCCATACTACATGTGATTATATATGAACAAGAGAAAAAGGATTCACATGCAATAAAATATTTGCCTAGTTGGTACTTTGAAAGTATGTAATTTTACTTACAAATGTACGTGCAAACTTAACTCTCTCCAAATTATGAGAATCAGAATGTGACCAGTGCAGGTATTGTAACACTTAGGATAAACTTATGAACCTTAGCTAGGGAGGTAGTTTCACAGTCTATCAATATTTTTCAGATCTATCCAACCTTTTTTCTCATAACATCAGTAACTGGTTATACTACTCATAGTATTTGGTCATAGTACGGGTGACGCTCCTGTAACTTGGTGTTTCTGGCTTCTCCTGAAGCTCTTCTACTAAACAACTGGAATATTTTTATGTGTTGCTCTGTGTGACACATGATGACTTCAATCATCATTTCTCATGCTAACTACTGTGACTTCTTTTCGTCTTGTGCCCTGGGCATACACAACAATCCCCAGCACTTTTAGAAGGACAGTCCTGGCATGTGACTTGTAATATTGTAGAATCATACAGAGTGGTTTGGGTTGAAAGGAACGTTTAAATACCATCTAGTTCCAACCTCCCTGCCATGGGCAGGGACATCTTCCACTAGATTAGGTGATTCAAAGTCCGGTCCAACATGGCCTTGAACACTATTCTCCTTTTTGAAGCTGCCGCTGGCTCTTGTATTATGCCGTAGCTCTTATCTTGACCTAGCCCTTCTGTCCCCCTGTACTGTCTGCTTTGTCTCCTCCCTTGTCAAACACTGCAGTCAGTTAATGATACCCAGCTTGCACACACATGGCATGTTATCCCCTAAAGGCATACATGATTTCTTTAAATAGATGTACTTTCTTTTGCATTCACTTTTCAGGAATTTCAGTTGGGAGATTTCCAGGAATGTAGCCCAGAATGGAAGGCATCTTGTGTGATAGTAATTGAAAAGTATCATGATTTTTTTCTGTAAATGACTCTAATTCTAATTACAAGATAGCTAAGGCATGCTTAAATATGCTTATTTCCCTCCTTTCTTTCCTAGTTTATATCTTCTGTCAAGACAATGCAGTATTTCTGACAAATGGAATTAATTTTGAAAATGCGATTGAGGAAGGTGTAACACTGAGTTAATATTATACAGGATAAAAGAGTTTATTTGCTATGCATAATAATCAGAGCTGAAAGAAGGGTGTATATATTCAAAGCAATAGGGACAAAGCAAATCTAAGAAGTGTCACTATCTTCAACAGGACTTTTGAGACTCAGCGTGTCAGTCCAGTCTATACACGGTACCTAACAAGTTTAAGTGTTTGCAATGAGCGCTCAAAGGATATTTTAATATCAAAGTCAAGTGTAACTGCAACTTCTCCCTTACAGGGTGTGAAGACAAATACTGTAACTCTCCTCCCACTTTTAGGTGTTCCACAGTGGTACCACCCATTGATGTCCAAGTAGCAGAAAACAAAGGAAAAGCACACCTTGCATCTCTTCATCATTTGAATGAAAATTTATGCAGATAGTAAGCAGTTTCATTTCTTCCAGTGGTTCCTGAAAGCAATGTTCATAAATGCTAGTTATTTTTTTGACTTCCTGAACCCTCTGTTAAAAGCAAGCGCTATTCATTTTGGTGTTAGTTTTTAACTTGTTCTGAGAACTTCAGGTTTCACAGAAATGGCAGTTGGTCACCACGGAATAATAAGATACACTTCCGGGAAACATTCTACTCTTTAATCTGCAGATTGTGTGTGATTAAAGGCAAGAAAGGTAGAAAATAATTGTCTAGGGAGATTTTATGCATGTATAAACCTGCCTGGAATAGTGGGAAGGGGTTGGTTTAAGAAATAATGATGTCTTTGTTTAAATCCTATTCTGGGGTTTGGTGCAAATCGAGGAAAAAGTAAAAGTCATGATTGCCTTCCATTGATGTAAATCATGAGTTATATTGGCATCCCTGTGAAACCAGTGAAATGAAAGGAAAATTGCAACATTTCATTTGCTAATATATTTGTGAAAGATGGTAATTGTCCCCGTTCAGCTGAAGGTCATACCAGTCTGCCCTACTTCAAAACTTATTTTCTGCTTTTTTCCCTTAAAGTATGAATCCAAATGATTAATAAGATTAAAGAAAACTATGCACAGCAGCAGTATAAAACATGGCAACTGGGCATATGTGTGCATGTAAAGAAACCAAAAATACAGCTAAGAGCTTAAAGGTTTGCATATGCAAATGTGCACAGGCTGTGAGTGAGTCTGTGCAGGTTTGCATTAAAGCACAGAGTAAAGTGTTAGCAATTTATCCTTCGAGAAGGGCTAACTAGAAATGCAGGCTGTGCAGTTTCTGTTCTTTCTGCCGTCCTGCAGATCTGTGGAGAAGTTATTAGCAGAGCTAATCATATTTAAAAACTCAAAGTTCCTCTCTGGCTGGCTGAGAGCAGGTTCTCACAAGACACTTATTCTTTTAAGGTATTATCTAGCAGCTGTCTTTGTTGCTGTATCCCTAGGTTTTTGTCATGTTCTTTATAGCCCCAATTCCTGGAGCAATGAGAAGCTTCATTTTTCGTAAAAAATAAGTGTTCAATGCTACAAGGATTGTGGAAATCTTAAAGACTTAACCTGACTGGATTCAAAAACCCCAATGGCAAGACATAAGAACCAGCATATTCGTTTTCACTAAAAATCTCACGACCTTTTAAACTGGATCATTATTTTTGAAATATTTTTAAGCCTGGCTCAAAAAGTGCTTGAGCTTGGTAGCAGTGGGCTTACTTGCATTGTTGGATCTTTGTATTCATACTGTAGAGGCAACTGAATGAAGAACTACTAAAACCTATCTATGCTGAATAGCTACAAAGTCACAGGCGCTCATAATCTGTGGTGACTGGATGGAGACCTGATGGCAGGAAGCGAGAACGGTTGATGGGTGAAGGTACTCTTGGTGCCATTTTACTGAGCCTGTTGAGAATATTGTGTTAAACAGCACAGATATTTACAGCATGATCAAATAACAGCAAAGCATGACTAATGTTCCCGAAATAGGTAGGAAGGTTTTGCTTTCTTCCTTCCCTCCCATTCCATTCCACCACTTTTCAGACAAACTCCAGTTCTCTTTTTTTTTTATTATTATTTTATTATGTGGAAATAATCTTTATTCTTGGCTCAGGTTCTATTAGCAAAGGTTTGAAGTGGTTACTGAAAGAAGGGGAAGAAATCTTAAAAGACCAAGAATATTTTTTGAAAGAACATTCACTTCAGACTGGGGTAAATTTGCAAAATGTAAGGACAGAATAAATGCCATACTGACTCAGACCATTAGCCCATTCAGGTCAGTACTCTGTCTCTAACAGAGGTAATAAGAGGTGCTATTTTGGGAGAGTAATGGTGGTTAGCTTCAGTCCCTTCCTGTTAGGGACTTCCAGCATCCAAAATCTCCGTATTAGTGAAGTTAGAGAGCATGTCCCTGCATATTCCTTTCAGTCTCTGTCTCTAGACTAGAGTTCCATTACTTGATTATGTATCATTTATGGTCCTGCTGATACTATTTGTCTCCATAACCTCCTTTTGCAAGAAATTCTGCTGGTTTCACCAATAAACCAAGTCCTCTACCCACTGTGTAAAAAGGTACATATATAAAAAGGTAAAAAGGATACAGGCACATGTTTCAAACAGAAGCAAAATAATACTTTTTCTTTTGTTCCCAATACTTTTCCTGATGATGCCATTCCTTGTTGAACAGGTAATTGCAGGCAGCTGCCAATGATGAATGAAATCTCTCTCCTGAGTTGTACCTGCCATTTCTGAGTTCAGCATCATGTAAACATGATGTGGATTCTTTTTTCTGCCTTACAGTCATCTACTCCAAAGCTTATCCACCGCTTTTTTTCCTACTCACCCACTGAGGTCCTTTTGATGATCTCACACCAGTGTGGTATTTGACTACCTAAAATAACCTACTATCATTTGTGAAATCGGAGAGTACCTTTATAAGGTACTTTTCAAATTCTCTTTTATTCCTCTTAATTTTTTGTTTATTTTTCTACTTGCCTTATATTACAGGCTTTGCTTTCTTCTCTTATGTTCAGGCCTCCCATTTTTTAACTGCTCTTCTTTTCCCTAAGATAGTAACCTTTTCCATTTCCCATCATTTGATATGATAGCTTTTCCCTTGAGCCTTGAAGAGATTTCATTTGATGACTTCATTTTCTCCAGAAATTGCAGTACGCAGTTTAACTGGGCTTGCAATACACACTCCAGGCTCTTGCTTGTTGAACTATTCCTTGCAGGGTATTTTGGTCAGCTGGTTGATTGTTTTATTTTTTATTATTTTGTTTTACTAACTGACTCTTTTTTAATCTAGTGCTCTTTCTTGAAACTGAATATCTGTCTGCTGGATTCATTTCTTTCATGATACAAAAATTAACTGCAACTATATTGCAATCATGGTTACAGAGCAGCTCACCCACTAGTAACTCTTGAATGAGCACCCCTCGAGACTCAGTTCAAGGTGTCTGAGGTTTTTCCCAGGTCCTGAGACAAGCTGATGTGGGAAGGAGTTTTTTATCGCATTAAAAAAAGTTCTTTCTACATCTGATCCTGATAAGGCACTGAACTATATCTCAAGAGTTAAAATCTGACATTTTACCTATCTTAACTGAATCTTCCTCAGTTTCACTTTGTTAGGATTGGAGTGGAGGGCTTGGTAATATAATCCCAATGCTACATTTTAACAACTAAAGTGCTGGATTTCACCCACATAGGTTCCTCAGTGCTCTTCTTTTTCCACAATATTATACTGTATTTGAACTTAGCATTATCCTTCCTGTACTGTGCCTCTCCCACACCCTAATATCCTCTCTGTACTGCCTATAAAATTGATGTCCTAGCATCATAATAACCTTGTTTTCTCTCTTCAAGCAGTCTCTGTGATGTGTCCTCTGTCAGGTTTGCCACTGGTACCAACTATTCCAATTTTCCTGTTTTATTTTTTAGGCTTCTACTGTCGCTGTAGAAGCATCTATAATTTTTGGCCTTGATTGGTATTGCACATGCGACTCAACTGGCACTGTAAGCAATCTGATTTGCATTCTCCATTCATTGCAATAATTATTTATGTCCCTTCTGGCTTTTTTGGAGGTGCACTGAACATGAGCCACATCCTCTTTGAGGATTGCATCAGACTGAACCAAGTGCTCCTCAATGCCTGTCGGCTTTTCCTCTGCCTCTAGTTTAGATAATCCTCTATGATCATTTTTATTTTCAGTGCCAGCAGCCAGGCTCCCTTTTGCTTAAAGTAAAGCCTATTTTTCCAGGCTACAACATTCCCAAAACATTTGCCAGTTCCTAGTACAAACAAATCCCTTGCTTCTATACCTTTGAGTCAACCATGCCCTGAGGCTCTGGACCTCTGCCCATCTCGTAGGCCTTACGCTGGAATTGGCAGTACTTCAGAGTAGAGAGGTCATGGAGGCCAGCCTCCTGCCCAGCAGCTCACATTTGCCACGAAGGCTGCATCTCCTGTGCCTCCTCATTTCAGTGGTACCAACATGGGCCAAGACCAATGGCTCGTTTTCTGCTCCTCAAACCAACCTAATCAAAACAAACTAAGACCTTGTGAGGTCTACTGCCTTTGCACCCCACAAGCAAAATACTACCTGATCCTCTCCAGTGCCTCAAAATCAGCTATCCACATGCCTACAAAGCAAGTGTTCCGCTCCCACCACCTGCTTCTCCCAGCCCTGAAGACCCCCCAGTGCAGGAGCACCTGCAGCACAGGAAGACATTGGGGAACCCGCTGGGTACTGGATCTGATCCCAGATCCCTCTTGGCCCGAGACTTGCATCCTCCTCAGCAACTCAAGGCTCTGAGAGGAAGCACGGATGTTCCTGTGGGCCTCATTTGTGAACCTCTCTGACTCTCCTAACTGCTCCTGTTCAGCTTCTCTCAGCTCAGGAGAACAGCCCTCTTCTCTTGGGGCCAGGAGGGCTGTGCGTCACATCCACATGTAAAACTTGTCCCCTGGGAAGACACTCTCGCCCACAGTACCCTGTGCAATGGATGAGGGAGCCCCTAGGCCGTTGCCAGGATCCCACTAGCACCTTGAGCTCGAAACATGGCTGTTATCTGAAATCATACACTAATTTAGTTTAAGTTTACAGTAATTTAGGTTCTCTTCCTATTTGATAACGAAGATGATATTCTCCTCTTAATCTATTTTAGCCCTAATTAGCAACAAAGTCAAATCTGGCCTAATTGTGACCTACCCTGCTTACTTGCCTTCCAGGAGCCACCCAGGAGCCATGCCGTCAGAATTACCATCGCTATCTTCATTTCACTGTCATTTATGGGAAAAAATTCGATGTAAAATGCCTCCTCATCCTGATGTGAAAAGATTTTATTTTCATACACTATGCATGGGTCTGTACAATTACTCAACAAGTAAAGAATTACTGAAATAGACCTAGGATGTTTACAACTTTTTTCCCAATTTTTGCTCTAAACTTATTTCCTGCATGAATTTATTTTCTCAGCAGATTGATTCAAAGCAGAAAAATTCTGATTTGGCTGTAATACATATTAAAAGTATGGATCAGAAGAATCTGACTTTTTCATTCCGTTTAATTAATTTAGCATTTGATGTTACATGATTTCTGTGAATTTGCATCATTTTTTAAAAAAAAAACTATATGAATTGTTTATTCCCTTCATTCATGGCTGCATCCTCCACTGCAACAAACTGATATCTTGTCATTACACAATTTCTGCTCACTGAGGATTTGGCTCTGCAATTTTAAACAAAAGGTCTCTTCACCAATGACAGCAAGCCACTTCAAGACATATATAAATCAGCTCCTGGTGAAGTATTTTACCAGCCAAAAGAATGTCGCTTGAGGCCTTCACTTGTACACACTTGTACACACAATGGCTCAGATATCTAAATGTTAGGTGTCTAGCAAAAACTAGGAATCTAACCGTCCTTCGTAGTAATGGTGACAGATAGTCAGGATTAATTGTCTTCTGGAATTACTGGATTTAGATGCTTATCTCAGAAAAAAAAAAGGAAAAGGAAACTGGCAATGTCTCCAGACCTGTTAGAGCAATATAAGAAATGATGAAAACTATTAGCAACATGCTGGAGATGATATCTGTAGAGAGATGTCTGTGGTGAATTCATACAAAGAGAGTAAGAAAGGATGGGGTACTAAAAATAAGCTTCAGACTGTTAGATCATGGCTATAAGAATTTTCTTTCTTAAAGGACCATGCCAGTCTACACCTATGTGGGAAACGGGACATGAGGAAATGATAGAATTCTGTAATTATATGGCACAATTACAAATTTTCAGTTTTCAAGTGCTGCCCCCTGGATGATGGTTATTCTGGATGAGTACATCCTGAGGCACATCCTATCAAGTTCCTAGTTCAGGTCAACAGCTTGAACAAAATAATGTTAATGTCTACCTTTCTTCTGCAAGCTGTGATTTTGGTTCTGTAATTTCTCTTAAAAAGCTCTTCAGCAATAAGAGAAAGCCACTTCAGGACAATTACAAATCAGTTGCTGATGTGCTTTTTTAGTAGCTGTATTATCTTTGACGTTTCACATTTGCTCTAACTTAACAGCTCAACACACTCAGAGACAAATTTGGAATATATTTCAAGACTCAACACAGTGTGAGTAGATTTCAGGCATGTAAGCATGAGAACGAAGCAGCAACATTTTTCATGACTAGCCTTTAGTAACTTAAAGCAACTCCATGGGGATCAAAGACTGTAATGAAGACAGAGTCACTGGGGATGGCCAGTCCTCTGGAGATGGCATTAACCTCACTCTGCATTATACAAGTCAGTACATTACAGACCAGCAAAGCTTTGGGGGCTGGGGAGAATAACTTCAGGAACCCTGCACAGAAATTCAGGGAAGAAAAAAGACATGAGAAAGATAAAGGGAAATAAAGAAAATGAAAAGAATATGGCTAAATATCTCCAAAGAGCAAAATAATCCCCTGACACAGGGGTAAAAGGCCATTGGCAGTTTCAGAACTGTCAGTTCCTGTCCTCTGTTGATATTCCTGTTCCATTATATGCAATTTTCCACAGCAAAAATTTGGATAAAGATTTTAGGAACATCCATGTTCAGAAGATGTGGAATTACTTGATCCCATTGATATAGTTATTACACAGAAGTCAATGAGAGAGAGAGAACAGTCATTAAAAGAGGACATTTAAGGGTGTATTTGTCAGTGTAAACAGAAACTAAACATTTCTATAGTCATTACAGCTATAGTGTGTTTTATCACTATTGCAATGTAAAAATGCAGTTAAGACAACCTGCCATGATTTCCTGAGCACACATTTTCAAATATATAGTTTAACTTCACACTTTCAATTTTTAAGACACTATAAGGCATCTTAGGTTACATTAAAAATACTGCAGAGGTTTCCATCATGAGACTAAAAAGCTGGGCAAAGTACTCTATATATGTAATCAGGCTCAAAACTGAGGGGGGATCAAAATAAAATTGCATCTGAACATTTTACATAAAGAAAACCAATTTAAAACATTCCTTCCACTACTAATTCCTGAGAGTTACGAAAAGTCCTTGAAGTCTTTTAGCTAAATATTCAATTAAAAACTGATGTAGTGTTAGCAGGGAATAAGGTCTCCTGCCCACTTACAAATAGGTCTCTTCCATTGGTGGTTTTTGCACTACCAGAGAATAGGGGAGGAAACACTGTCCCTCCACTTCACCGTTCTTGATAGATCTCATGACACACAAGACCAGCATGTTGATCAAAGTCAGAGCACCAGTTCATACAGTGGTGCAGAGCAAGTAGCTGGAAGTGAGAGAACCCCTTTTTCTCAATTAAAAGTTTAGTCCAGTCTATATATGTCTCCAAGATACCTGGGATTAGTTTCACTAACACTAAATTTTCTTCTCAAAAGAGAAATCACAAGGCAGAAAGAAATAATATCCTCTGTAGAAAAGAGTCTCTTTCCCTTCCTTTCTCTTCAAACAGGGTGAGTAAATGGATTTAGGTTTTAAAGTAATATAGAGGGAATAGAATGAGCATTTTCTGAGGCAGAGACTGTATCCCTGAAAGGATATCACTGGCTAGAAGCAAAACAATGGGGGGAAAAAAAGCATGAGTTTCATTATCTAAACCTTGAATCAAAATGGGCCAGAATCTGGCATCCATCCACACATTAAACAGTTCCCTAAGGAATAGTCCTGTGCTGAAGTACGGTGAAATGAGGAAGCACCATCTACAGAAATGGAGTTTACACAATGAAAAATTCTTAATTCTTAAGAAAACTGCTTGCTGGGGGGAAGGGAATAGCATGTTCCTGGCATTTTTTTAAGATAAATGGAAAAATTTGAAAAAACACATTTTCCCTTCAAGAAAACTTAATGCACATAATGCAAGCACTTATATAACTCATATATTATAGCAGAAAAGTAAAATGATTTTTTTCCTACTTTAAGTTTTGGTGCCAAAATTTTAGCTGAATGAGATAGTAATTTCTTTCCACAATCCATGCACAGTTTTTGCTGATGATTTTTCCTGGTGATCTCTAATAAAAAATTACAAGAAGAACACTGAGCATGGAATGATATATAACAAGCTGGATAGGCATTTATTAGCCTTGGCATAAATATGATGTTACTTCACTTTGTTAATAGAAGTGGTTTGTTTGGCCTATTATGCTAAAACAAACAAACAAACAAACAAACAAACACCAAAACAAACAAAAACAAACAAACAAAACCAAAACAAACAAACAAACAAACAAAAAAACATGAAGAGAATCAGGTAAAATTCTGAATACAAATAGAAAATTTTCAGTTAAGAACTTCCAGCAATTTAAAGACATGCATGAAGCTGCATCTAAGAATATTTGGCCTGCTGGGAAAACTAAAGCAAACTGAAAGCAAAAACTGAGGCAAATTCACTTATATGCCAAGACCAACGATGAGCAAAAAGGTCTCTGTGCAAATTCTCATTAATTCAAATCAGGATGAACTGGTACCCTTTGATGGATAATGATCTGAACAGAAGACTGCAAGAACAGAACAAAAGGAAATAAGTAAAAAAATCAGCCTTTGAAATCATCAAAACACACACTCAAGACAAACATACCACTGAACCTGGTAAACGCTGAGCTGGTGGAAAATACAACCAAAGTTATAAGGGGATATCTCCTAGGACATCTGCTTTTTCTTCAAAGAAAAATAAGATTTTATCCAAACAGGAGTGGAAAAGCTTTTCAGGCAAGAGATAAAACATGATAGCAATCAGAGTTTAAACTAGATCATGAAATGAAGCAGATTAGAACTTGTGACAAAAGTAGTAATCGTCCTGGAAAACAGCGTTAAAAATTCCTACACCTAAATGCTTCTGAGACAAAAAATTCTTAACTCTGAAATTTGTTCCCACCTCACATCAAGCAGGCCCACTGAGATCCAAGGGCCTAATTTTCCTAAGGAGCAGTGTTGTTTTAATTTATGCTTTTTGCAACATGGAAGGGAAAAAAAGCCCTCTCTTTTTACCATCAAAAAGGTACATGGATCTGGCTTGTGATTCACATCCAGGTTTATCTGTATTGTCTTCCCCGTATAAGTCACTGATTTTGCATTTGGATTGTGGAATAGAGAAAAATTATGTATTCATTCATAACACTAAATTTCCACTTGGAAATTATGTGGAAATTTACTATTTAAAAGTGTTTGTTCTCAACTATTTATCTTTTTTTTTTTTTTTTTGGCCAGATTTTTATTTTAAATACTCTCTCATTGATTTAATTGATTTAATACTCTCTTATTGATTTAATTTAACTTGAGAATTAGCTCTAAAACAAGAGTTTTTCTTCCATCAGTGACATAGTTGTCATTGGCTATATTAAGCTAAACATAAAGTTATGTTTAGAGTATGACAATTACATTTCCTTGATACCTTCTCTTTTTATAGCTGTCCTAGCCTCCTAGAAAGCTGCACTAATTTTTTAAACCCTTCCTTAAATGTTTAAATATGTCATGTAGTAACACTAAATCTATTAGACTGGCAAGCACGTGAAAATGTATTTATACAGATGGGAATAAATATTGGTTCTTAAAATAAAAATGTTTACTACATCTAGTGCTAACAACTAATCAATATCTATTTAAAGAAAAGCAGAAGTTTACTGTGTTGAAAACAGATGCTGGTAATTAATTTACAAATCTCTTGAAAGACTTGCAAAGAAACCAAACCCAACAACAACAAAAAAATCACCTTTAATGTACATGAAGTGTCCATATCCTCACCCACTACTTCATACCAGCTTGTGATATTTTGAACTTCATAGCTCTTGCTGCCAAGATTTTGGTCCTATATTCAGAAAAGAAACTATTCAGTGTAGAGATGCCAAGACAACTTTGAACAATCTCTTAGTGATCCCAGAAGAAGAACATTGTAGGTCTGTACCTGAACATAAAGACACCGTCCCCAAGGCCTCTGGTCTCTAGTTTTGTCCACTGTGTTCACTACAGGAACAGAGGAGATTTGGTGCAGTGTCTGTCACACACATATTGTCTGTATGGGCAATTCTCCCATCTTCAGACATGAAATTTAAAGCAGCAAAACCCAATCCTGTATCTGATCCCAAGGCCTCCGGAGTTATTTTCTCCTGCGTATAATTATAGTAAGGCTGGATAGAGACTCACTTGGCTAGAATTGAGCAAAGCCGCTGAGCCCAGTCCTCGGTCCTGCTCACAGGTACATTAGGTCTGCGGCAAATTGTTCATTTGCAAATATTTTTGCATATGCAGCTTCTGTATCTGTATGTACACATATTCTGAACACAGTTAAGAGAACTTGTTGTAACCAGGTGCACAGATTTTGCCCACAATATAAACAAACAGTTGGTGATAATTAATTTTAAATGTACAGCATATTCTGATAATGACATTGTATATGAAAAGTATAAAGCAATGGGTAGAAGAAAAAAACACAGAAAATAATCCAAGTAATCCTGTGTGTTAGGTCAGAGTTCTAGGTTGCTGTATGTTGTAAATTCATGAGGGGGAGGAATTTAGTGACAGGCCAAAGTCTTTAGGCCTTAATTAATGTCATGGGGATGATAGATCTGCAATGCACTCATTTCATTTCATACAAATGACTATGCAAGTCACCTTTGTTATCTACTAACTGCTCTGTGGGAAGAAACAAAACAGTCACAGACAAGGCATTATAATCCAAAAGAAAGGGTCTTAGGCCATCATTTTCAAAGATACCTAAAGTGATTAAAAAGTTTAAAACCCAAAGGCTTTCAATATAGTTTAGGTAACTATATCTTTTGGTTGTACAGAAAACCTCAGCTGCAATACTTGATTTCTTCTAGGCTAAACTCTATCAGCTTAAGAAATAAAGGTTAATATTAATGGTGTTAAAATCCCACTCCCATTTCTAATGGTCCTATTAAGATCACTTTGGTATTTATTTTAAGAAATTGTGGGCAATATATGACCCTCTGCTGGCTTTAGCTGGCAGGTATCTTTCTCTTTCCATCACCCAGCTGAACACTTAGCTAAGTAACCGCATCTCATTGGCTTTCGTGCTTGTAAATTATTTTTATTGACAACACTTGTTTACAAAGAGACAGGTGGTCTGTTTTTGCAGTGAATAGTGCTCCATGTGGCATAACTGGTGTTTTCAACAGACTTTTTTATAAATTGTAAGAACTCGTGAAAGCCATGTGATTTCGGAAGAGACTGAATACGAACTCGAGTTCATCTTGAGAACAGAGATGGTACGCCAGACCTCCACAGGAGCTGGATCTAGCAGGATTTAATCACCTGGAATAAGTCTATCGTGTTGCCTTTTTTCCTGCTCTCAGGAAAAAAAAAAGAAAAAACTAAACCACGGATTACCCCATCGTTCCAGTTGGGTAACATGTGGCTGTTTCGGGTGCATGTTACTTGAAGTTTCTGTCTAGATCTGAGTCCCAACTTTCGAATGAAAGAGAGAGAGGTGCTTTCATTGCTGCAGAGCTATTGCAGCTGAGCGAAGAGGTCCACCTGTGCCAATGCTGGGGGTGTCAAGCCGTGCGTGGTGGTGGGCAGCTGGCACACCACAGCCACCACTCCCCGCTTCTTCTCCTCCCGTAGCTGTTGCAGGAGAGCAGCTGAGCGGGGGTGTGGGGACAGCTGAACTGCCTCAGCATACACATTGCTGGGTGCAAACTGCAGCAGTTCGGGAGATGTTTCCCACCCCATCCAGCAGCTGAGTTGTGGGAGATGCTGCCTCCAGGAAAAGGGCAGGGCTGCAGCTGGGTCTGCCTGTGACACCCCCCATCCCAGATATGCCAGCGCAGCCAGGTCCGCACCCTCACCCATCACAAACACTCATCCATGTCTGTCAGGAGCTTCAGAAAATAAACAACTATAGCTGTTTAGATGTCAACGTTATCACATGCAATCTCCTGTTGAATGGCACGGGTCAGCAGGCCAATGGGTAACAGTTTTAAACTGAAAGCGTAGAGAGTTAGATTAGATATTAGGCAGAAATTCTTTACTCCAAGGGTGATGAGATGCTGGGACAGATTGCCCAGGGAAGCTATGGATGCCCTGTCCTTGGAGGTATTCAAGGCCAGGTTAGATGGGGCTTTGATCAACCTGACCTAGGTGAAGGTGTCCCTGCCATGGCAGGGGGTTTGGAACTAGATGATCCTCAAGGTCCTTTCCAACCTATGATTCTATGATTCTATTTAATAAGTATTCTCATCCAGCACTATATCTGAGTCAAAACATAAGTCACTGATCGTACTACTCATGGAAAAGTATTCCATATATTCAGTATAGTTCAACATTAATGATAAGCATTTAAAATTAGCTAATTCCACTTTGAAAACAAAACATTAAACCTTTGGAAAGAAAATTCATATTAGGTATCAGATCAGTTATCTCTGGATGGCAGTCAAAGGTGCAAGGGTGATAGTTACAGCACTAGGCAGGACGCTGAGAGATTCAGAGTCAGTAATTTTCCATGCTACGTAATTTTTAAGGGATCCTAGCTTTAGTGGCCCACCTCATAACCCTTAGTTTTCTTGTCTTTACTGAGTGTTAATCTTACAGTAGGTGGAGATTTTGTTACAGTTTATGTTCAGGATCTAAATCCAAGCTGGGGTCTCAAAAATTTGCTACTACAATCCAAACAGATAGTAACAGTTTTAAAACCAGGATCACAAATATTTCATTCCTTTGTGTACATGCCACAAGGTGAGAACATATTGCATCATCGAGTATATAACTGAGGATCTGCCAGAAGGCTGTAAATTACTTTGAAATATCAGAGCCACAGGTTTATCCTGCACACGAGTGCAGGAAGGAAGTTCACACTTTGCATCAAATCCATTAATTGATCAACTTCACCAGCACATTACTAAACCCTGTGTCTCTCAAAAAAATTTGAATCACTCAATCTCTAGACCTAGCATTCAATAACAATGATATAAAAGCTGGGACAGATTTAGTAAGGTCATCTTTTTCCTTATTGTTTAAATAATCATAACTAGCATAGTCCATAGTGTAGTCCCAGTTCTGCAACATTTCTCCTTCTATCAGCTCCTTTTCACCCTGTGCAAAATCAGAACAGTGTGTCCTGTCTATTGGGGCTGACAGTCATAGCCAAATACAGAAGATAACAGAGGGTCGGGTGACCGAGTACCAGGAAACAAGGAGATAACGGTGGTCAGCATGATAAGCAGTCCACTCATAGCCAATTGCTTACAAGCTTTTAAGCATCACAGTTTTCC